>NC_061854.1:4734649-4744649 GCF_019202785.1 Penaeus chinensis
GAGAGAGATATAGATAGATAGATAGATAGATAGATGGAGAGAGAGAGAGAGAGCGAGAGAGATATAGATAGATAGATAGATAGATAGATAGATAGATAGATAGATAGATAGATAGATAGATAGATAGAGCGAGAGAGAGCGAGAGAAATATAGATAGATAGATAGACAGAGAGAGAGATAACAATAACGGTCAATATCATTATCATCTTTGCTATTCTTCCCCTGTTGCCGTATTAGAAGCAAGACGCTATAGCAGAAGAAGATAAAGAGTTAGAGAGAGATAAGACAGATAAATAGACAGACAGACAGACTGACAGACAGACAGGCAGACAGACGGAGTAACAGATAGACAGTCAGACTAATAGACAGACAGACAGACTGATAGACAGACAGACAGACAGACATGTAGACAGACAGACATACATGTAGATAGACAAACAAACAGACAGACAGATTAGCAGACAGACAGACAGACATGTAGATAGATAGACAGACAGACAGACTAGCAGACAGACAGACAGACATGTCGATAGATAGACAGACAGACAGACTAACAGACAGACAGACAGACTAGCAGACAGACAGACATGTAGATAGATAGATAGACAGACAGAAAGACAGACTAACAGACAGACAGACAGACAGACAGATATGTAGATAGATAGACAGACAGACAGAAAGACAGACTAACAGACAGACAGACAGACAGACAGACCAGCAGACAGACAAACAGACATGTAGATAGATAGACAGAAGAAGGGGGGGGGGGGCAAGGAACATAGTCAAGAATATATCCGGTCTTAATGTCTTCTCGGAAAGAAATTCCTCGACGAAAGAAAGTGACCAGGAAATATAAATGGAGACGCCACTGGGGTCTTGACGTGAGCTACTTACCACATTCTGACACTCCTTTCCCCCCCTTCCCCTCTCCCCTTGACACTCTTACTCCCCTCTTCTCCTCCTCGGCACTCCTACCCTCTTGGCACCCCTCCCCCTTGGTATCCTTTCCCCCCTTTTCCTCTTTGGCACGCCCCTCATCTTCTCCTCCTTGGCACTCCCTTCCCCTCTTCTCCTCCTTGGTACCCCTCCCCCTCTCCTCCTTGGCACCCCTCCCCCTCTTCTCCTTGGCACTCCTCCCCCCTTCTCCTTGGCACCCCTCCCCCTCTCCTCCTTGGCACCCCCTCCCGCTTCTCCTCCTTGGCACCCCCTCCCCCTCTCCTCCTTGGCACCCCTCCCCCTCTCCTCTTTGGCACCCCTCCCCCTCTTCTCCTTGGCACCCCTCCCCCTTCTCCTTGGAACCCCTCCCCCCCTCTCCTCCTTGGCACCCCTCCCCTCTCCTCATTGACACCCCTCCCCCTTCTCCTTGGAACCCCTCCCCCCTCTCCTCCTTGGCACCCCCTCCCGCTTCTCCTCCTTGACACCCCCTCCCCCTTCTCCTCCTTGGCACTCCCTTCCCCTCTTCTCCTCCTTGGTACCCTCCCCCTCTCCTCCTTGGCACCCCTCCCCCTCTTCTCCTTGGCACCCCTCCCCCCTTCTCCTTGGAACCCCTCCCCCTTCTCCTCCTTGGCACCCCTCCCCCTCTCCTCATTGACACCCCTCCCCCTTCTCCTCCTTGGCACCCCCTCCCCCCTCTCCTCCTTGGCACCCCTCCCCCTCTCCTCTTTGGCACCCCCTCCCCCTCTCCTCCTTGGCACCCCCTCCCCCTCTCCTCCTTGGCACCCCTCCCCCTCTCCTCCTTAGCACCCCCTCACCCTTTCTTCCTTGGCACCCTCTCCCCCTCTCCTCTGTGGCACCCCTCCCCCTCTCCTCCTTGGCACCCCTCCCCCCTCTCCTCCTTGGCCCCCCTCCCCCTCTCCTCCTTGGAAACACCTCCCCCCTCTCCTCCTTGGCCCCCCCTCCCCCTTTCCTCCTTGGCACCCCTCCCCCTCTCCTCCCCGGCACTCCCTTCCCCCTTCTCCTTGGCACCCCCCTCCCCTCTCCTCCTTGGCACCCCCTACCCATTTCCTCCTTGGCACCCCTCCCCCTCTCCTCCTTGGCACTTCTCCCCCCTTCTCCTCCTTGGTACCCCTCCCCCTCTCCTCCTTGGCACCCCTCCCCCTCTCCTCCTTGGCACCCCTCCCCCTCTCCTCCTTGGCACCCCTCCCCCTCTCCTCCTTGGCACCCCTCCCCCTCTCCTCCTTGGCACTTCTCCCTCCTTCTCCTCCTTGGCCCCCTCCCCCCTCTCCTCCTTGGCACCTCATTCCCTCTCCTCCTTGGCACCCCTCCCCCCTCTCCTCCTTGGCACCCCTCCCCCCTCTCCTCCTTGGCACTTCTCCCCCCTTCTCCTCCTTGGCCCCCTCCCCCTCTCCTCCTTGGCACCTCATTCCCTCTCCTCCTTGGCACCCCTCCCCCTCTCCTCCTTGGCACCCTCCCCCCTTCTTCTCCTTGGCAACCTCCCCCCTTCTCCCCCTTGGCACTTCTCCCCCCCTCTTCTCCTTGGCACCCCCCTCCCCCCTCCCCCCCCTGCCCCCCATTCTTCCTTTCACACGCGCCGTGGACCTTGCGATCTCATACTGTTCCCTGCTGGCATTGAAATTCCACTCTTATTTCCCATGTGCCTATGGGTCTTTCTCCTCTCCCCTTCCTACTTCCCTTTCTTTACTTCTTCTTCTCTCTCTTACTTCCCTTTCTTTTCTTCTTCTCTCTCTTACTTCCCTTTCTTTTCTTCTTCTCTCTCTTACTTCCCTTTCTTTTCTTCCTGTCTCTTTCTTCTCTCTTACTTTACTGGTATTCCTTCTCCTTTACCTCTTTTCTACTCTTATTCTCTCTTTCTCTCTTTCTCTTCCCCTCCCTCTTCACCTTCCCCTATGCCCCATCTTTTCCTCTCCTTTTCTTTCTTCCCTATTTCCTCTCTCTGCCCTTTTCCCCTTCTTCTCTCTCTCTCTCCTCCCTCACTCCTCCTCCTCCTTTTCCTCTTTTCTGTTTCTTTTCTCTTCTCTCTTTCCTTTTTCCCACTCCATTTCCTGTTTCGTCCTCTCCTTTTCTTTTTCTTTCTTCCCTATTCCCTCTCCTTCCTGCTCCCTCCTTTCCTCTACCTCCTCCTCCATCTCCTTCCTCTTCCTCTTCCTCGTCCTCTCTTCTCCGTTTCTTTCTATCTGCCTCGTCCTCTCTCCTTTCCTCTCTCTTTCTTCCCTACTCCCTCTTCTTCCTCCTCCATTTTTCCTCTACCCTCCTCCCCCTCCCCCTCCCACCCTACGCTCCTCCCACCAGGACTGACGTCACAGCGCCTCTGGTCAGTGTTGCCGACGGGAGGGGCATCCATTATCGCCGCCCTTTCTCAGTCCGGCATAATCCGGTGCCAGTGAGCGTGACGGATGAGTGCCAGACTACACCTGGCATTCTCCTTTCCTTAATGGAGTTTTCTTCTTTCTCAGTAGCGGGAGTGTTGTGTTTTTTTGTTAGGTCGATTTAAAAGAAAAAAATAAAGGAAAAAAAAAAATACAGAATAGAAAGGAGAGAGACAGAGAGAGAGAGAGAGAGAGAGAGAGAGAGAGAGAGAGAGAGAGAGAGAGAGAGAGAGAGAGAGAGAGAGAGAGAGAGAGAGAATGACAGAGAGAGAGAAAGAGTTTAGAGAGAGAGAGAGAGAGAGAAAGAGAGAAAGAGAGAGAGAAAGAGAGAGAGAGAAAGAGAGAGAGAGAGAGAGAGAGAGAGAGAGAGAGAGAGAGAGAGAGAGAGAGAAAGCGTTTAGAGAGAGAGAGAGAGAACAAGATGGAGAGAAAATTTATGAGCAGACATGTGCATATATACTATAATATTATATCTATCTACCTG
Source organism: Penaeus chinensis (assembly GCF_019202785.1). Taxonomy (NCBI): domain Eukaryota; kingdom Metazoa; phylum Arthropoda; class Malacostraca; order Decapoda; family Penaeidae; genus Penaeus; species Penaeus chinensis. Next base: position 4,738,460 of record NC_061854.1, read on the forward strand.
TCTATATTCATATCTGTCTATCGCACTGCCTCCCCCCTATCTATCTAACTGCCCATCTATCTATCCATCAATATAACGTGAGTGATATGTGTAGGCTTATATGTGTCTTTATAACTACACACTGTATACTTTTTTTCAAATGTATAAAAAAAAAAAAAAACAACTAGCATGTGCTCTATAATTCCTGCAAAAGAAAAAAAAGAAAAAAAAGAACATGAAGAAGAAAAAAATATATTTTCAGCCCACTAACCCCGCCCCTTTCATACTCCCTCCCCCCAAACACCCTGGCCTTTCCTTCCTCCCTTCTTCCCTCAAATCACTCCCTTTTCCTCCCAATTCCCTCCCTGAAACACCCTTTTCCGCTCCCCTTTCCCTCCCTCCCTTCCTCCACGAATTCTGTTTCCTTCCCAGTTCCCTCCTTGAAACACCCTTTCCCTCCCTCCCTCCCTCCACGAATTTTGTTTCCCTCCCTGTTCCCTCCTTGAGACACCCTTTCCCTTCCTCCCTCCACGAATTCTATTTTCTTCCCTGTTCCCTCCTTGAGACACCCTTTCCCTTCCTCCCTCCCTCCCAGTTCTCTCCTTGAAACACCCTTTCCCTTCCTCCCTCCACGAATTCTATTTTCTTCCCAGTTCCCTCCGTGAAACACACTTTCCCTCCCTCCCTCCCTTCTTGAAACACCCTTTCCCTCCCTCCCTCCCTTCTTGAAACACCCTTTCCCTCCCTCCCTCCCTTCTTGAAACACCCTTTCCCTCCCTCCCTCCCTTCTTGAAACACCCTTTCCCTCCCTCCCTCCCTTCTTGAAACACCCTTTCCCTCCCTCCCTCCCTTCTTGAAACACCCTTTCCCTCCCTCCCTCCCTTCTTGAAACACCCTTTCCCTCCCTCCCTCCCTTTCCCCCCAAAACCCGTCCTTCTCCCTTACTCCTTCACAGACCTTTATCTCTCTCCCTCACACCCTCCGTTTCCCTTTCACGCTATCAATAAGACGAAGAAGAAAGGGAAGGAGAAGAAGAAGAAGAAGAAGAGGAAGAAGGGAAGGAGAAGAAGAAGAAGAAGAAGGGAAGGAGAAGAAGAAGAAGGGAAGGAGAAGAAGAAGAGGGAAAGAGAAGAAGAAGAAGAAGGAGAAAAAGAAGAAGAAGACGAAGAAGAAGGGGAAGAAGAAGGAGAATATTAAGAAAAAGAAGGGGAAAGAGGAGAAGAAAGGGAAGGCGAATAATAAGAAGGGGAAAGAGAAGAAGAAAAGGGACGGAAAATGATAATAAGAATAGGATGAAAAAGAAGAAGAAGAAGAAGAGTGAAGGAAAATGATAGGAAGAAGAAGAAGAAGAAGAAAAGGGAAGGAGAATGAAAATAAGAATAGGAAGAAGAAGAAGAAGAATAAAAAGGAAGGAGATTGATAATAAAAATAGGAAGAAGAAGAAGAAGAAAAGGGAAGGAGAATGATGATAAGAATAGGAAGAAGAAGAAGAAGAAGAAGAAAAGGGAAGGAGAATGATAAAAGGAATAATAATAATAATAAGAAGAAGAAAAGGGAAGGAGAATGATAAAAACAAAAACAAAAACAAAAAATAGGAAGAAGAAGAAGAAGAAGAAAAAGGAGGAGAAAGAACAAGACTAAGAAGACCCATGCCAAGACGCAAAGACGCTGGTCATTTTCCTGAGTCGGATGCTGGGAGATCCTAAGATGTCCTGATCTGGGCGGGAGAGCATCCGGCAGCTGGGCATCTCGACTCCTTGCCTTTTCGAAGAGGTATAGGTACTTTATTTTCTATTTTTCTTCTTCTTCTTTTTCTTTTTCGTTTTTCGTTTCGTTTTCTTTGAGGAAGGGATAATTTTTTTTTTTTCGTTTTTCGTTTCTTCCTTCTTCTTCTTCTTTTTCTTTTTCGTTTTTTCGTTTTTCGTTTCGTTTTCTTTGAGGAGGGGATCATTTTCTCTTTCTTTTTCTTTTTTTCTTTTTCGTTTCTTTCTTTCTTCTTCTTCTTCTTCTTCTTTTTCTTTTTCGTTTTTCGTTTCGTTTTCTTTGAGGAAGGGATAATTTTCTCTTTTATGCTTCTTATTTTTCTTTTTCTCTCCTCCTTTCTTTTCGTTTTCACGGAGGAATAGATAATTTTCTTTTTTTTTCTCCTTATCCTTTCGTTTCGTTTTCGAAGAGGCATAGAATAGGTCATTTTCTTTTTTCTTTTTTTCCTTTTTTTCCCTCCTCTTTTCGTTTCGTTTTCTGTGAAGAATAAATTTTCTCTTTTTTCCCTCCTCCTTCCATTTCGCTTTCGAAGATGAATAGTTTTTTTTTCTGTTATTCTTTCTCTTCTCTTTTCGTTTTTCTTTGTTTTTTGGGGGGGATAGGTAAAGTTTTTTTTTTCATGCTTTTTTTCCTCCTCCTTTCGTTTCGTTTTCTCTGAGGAATAAATGTGTTTTTTTTTCTCTATTTTTCCCAATCTCCTTTCGTTTCGTTTTCGAAGAGGAATAGTTTTTTGTTTGTTTGTTTGTTGGTTTTTTTTCTTTTTTCCCTCTTCCTTTCGTTTTGTTTTCTTTAGGAAATAGATAATTTTTTTTTTCTCCTCATCCTTTTATTTATCTATCTAGCTAAAATATTTATCTGTCTATCTATTTCCCTTTATATGTGTTTATGATAATAAAGATAATTATAATACTAATAACAATAAAAGTAATAGCAATAAAAATTATAATGATGATAATAATAAATAATAAAATGATGATAATAATAACATCAACAAAGTGATCATGTTGATAATGCTAATAACAATAATGATCATAATGATAAGAACAAGAACAATAACGCCAATAACAACAACAATAACAACAATAATACTAAGAACAAACACGCAACTCGATATGAGAGAGAGAGAGAGAGAGAGAGAGAGAGAGAGAGAGAGAGAGAGAGAGAGAGAGAGAGAGGGAGGGAGAGAGGGAGGGAGGGAGGGAGAGAGAAAGAGAGAGAGAAAGAGAGAAAGAGAAAGAAAAAAGAGAGAAAGAAAGAAATAGAGAGAGAGAGAGAGAGAGAGAGAGAGAAAGAGAGAGAGGACAATTTAAATGAGCAGACTATATAAACTTTAAAATCCTATTAATAACAAAAAAAAAAAAAAAAAAAAAAAAAAGAATCCAAGCCTCCCCCCTCCCCCCCTCCCTCCCTTCCCTTGAAAACATCCTGTCTCTAATTCCGATCTCCATCCTTGTCTCTCTCCCGACCGGATGCTGCTGCGGGAAGCCGAGGACATTCCGGGATGCTGGCCAGGTAAGTTGTCTCCTCTTCCTCCTCCTCCTTTATTTTCTACTTCTCTTTCTATTTTTTTTTTCTCTCCTTCATTTTCTACTTTCCCTCTTTCTCCTTCTTTATTTTCTACTTCTCATTCTATCTTTTTTTCTCTCCTCCGTTGTTACTTTCCCTCTTTCTCCTTCTTTATTTTCTACTTTTTCTTCTTCTCCGTTTTCTACTTTCCCTTTTTTTTCCTTTATTTTCTACTTATCTTTCTTTCTTTTTTTTCTCCACCGTTTCTACTTTCCCTCTTACTCCTCCTTTATTTTCTACTTCTCTTTCTACCTTTTTTTCTCTCCTTCGTTTTCTACTTTCCCTCTTTCTACTTCTTTATGTTTTACTTCTCTTTCTACCTTTTTTTCTCTCCTTCGTTTTCTACTTTCCCTCTTTCTCCTTCTTTATTTTCTACTTGTTTTCTCCTTCTTCTTCTTCTTCTTCTCCTCCTCCGTCTTATTCTCCTTCTCCTTCTTCTCCTCCTCGCTCTACTTATTCTTTTCGTCTCCTCTCCACGCCGCTTGAATTTATGAAGAGAATGTTAACGTGGGATATATCGGGTGAAGAAGGAAGAGAGGGGGAGGTAGAGGGAGAGAGAGAGAAAGAAAGAGAGAGAGAGAGAGAGAGAGAGAGAGAGAGAGAGAGAGAGAGAGAGAGAGAGAGAGAGAGAGAGAGAGAGAGAGAGAGAGAGAGAGAGAGGGAGAGAGAGAGAGAGAGAGAGAGAGAGAGAGAGAGAGAGAGAGAGAGAGAGAGAGAGAGAGAGAGAGAGAGAGAGAGAGAGAGAGAGAGAGAGAGAAAGAGTACGAAAGAAAGAAAGACCATATTAAGATATAAGAAATGAACTAACGAGAATCTCATCACTCCCTGGTATTTTTGTTTAACTAATATCCAATTTTCCTCCCCTGCCCCCCCTAATAAAAAAAAAAAAAAATGTTGAATAATGCATGTGATTTATGTTTAGTCTCCCTGGGAAAAGCTCACATATTTGCATTATGTTTCATTCATGTGGAATACAAGTTTACACCAGCCGAGGGAGTTTGGGAAAAAACGGCGAAAACCAAACGGAATAGTTTATTAATTAGTAAACATTCGAAAATTTACATACACATGGGTTGTATGAATAAGCTAAAGTAAATGTATTAATTCTGAAGTATCAGTTAGTTTAGGGTCGAAGTGGCTTAGTACAGATTACGAACATTAACGGTTTTAACGATGGCGCCGGAACTCTACAAGGGAGGGGGGGGGGGGGGAGAGGTTAGGCACGTCGTTGTAATTCTAATGAACCTTTTTTTTTTTTTTTTTTTTTTTTTTTTTATCAATATAGCCTTTTAGGTCCCCGTAGATACTCTGTTAAAATGGGCCCAATCTGCCCATCCTTTGTGGCATTTCCTCTGTTAAATTGGAAACATATAGATGTGAATGGCAAAACTACGTTGTTGGTGCCATGGTAGCAAAAGCCCCAGACTAGATTAACTGAAGACTATAAATATAGTTTGTGGGTCTCTCTCTCTCTCTCTCTCTCTCTCTCTCTCTCTCTCTCTCTCTCTCTCTCTCTCTCTCTCTCTCTCTCTCTCTATATATATATATATATATATGTATATGATATATGTGTGTGTGTGTGTGTGTGTCCCCTTCCCTAAGCAGTTTAACACTATACATATCAGGCCATCTTCAAAAGCACCGTATTGAACATCGTTTCTCAATGAGAGTGGAGCAACTTCGTAAATTATTTCAGTGCATATGAGATTATTATGATAATACCACTGAACGTTAATAAAGGTATCTATACATATTCTGGGTAATTCAATACTTTCCAAGGAGAACTCACACTATTATTAGATATATTTGTAGTCTGGTTAAAAACATTACCAGCGAGCAGGATGATTAAATGAATTATCTAGCATCTCGCCTACGATATATATATATATATATATATATATATATATATATATATATAGTGTGTGTGTGTGTGTGTGTGTGTGTGTGTGTGTACATACATACATACATGCATGCATACATACATACATACATACATACATACATACATACATACATACATACATACATACATACATACATACATACATACATACATACATACATACATATATACATACATACACTACACTCTTAAAACACGAAAACAAAATCCAACATAGCGTAAATATCGCAGTCACCATATTTCGCTCTCTCCTCTGACAGCTGGGAAGGTCAAGGTCATAGAAAACGTGAAGGGTGAACTAATACCTTGAGAAAGCAATTAACTCGAGTCAAATCCACCTGTGTCACGCGGGAGGAGTCTGAATGAACCATATTTAAACCCGAATTAAACCTTAATTACTCAGCGACACATCCAATGCGGTAATCCCATCCGTAGCTCTAAACCATTATAATTAGTAGTATAATTTACAATTTTAAAACGTAAATATATGAATGGGTAAATAGATAACGAGAGGGAACTGCAGACTAAATTAAACTTGAATTAAACCCTAATGAATACGCAAATAAATAAGTAATTAAGGAGAAAGAGAGAGAACCAAAGACAATTTCAAATTTGAATTAGAACTTAATAGCAGAACAACACAACCGAACAATACAATCCTATCGAGTCTCAAAAGCAGATACATTTATAAATATCCCCAACAAATAAACTCACGAACACTTCAACAAATAAAATCACAAAAAACACACAATAAACAGCATAAAACCGAAAACCAACGGCAAAAGTGCGCAGTAGCCTCCTTTATGAATAAGAGAAAATCATTAACATTAACTCCAGTAAAAATTCTGTATCTTATCCCTGTCCTTCACATTCCTAACTTCTCAGATCCTTGTCACTTAAGAAATTAGGAAGTTTCTCGCAGGAAGTTTGTGGCTCGTTGACAGAGACAGTAATTAGTAGTCTTAGTCAGCCATATCA
>NC_061854.1:4762149-4785362 GCF_019202785.1 Penaeus chinensis
TCCCACCTCTCTGTGTCTTCTGGATACAAGGGGTCAGAGGGTTTAATCCCCAAGTCCTTTTAGTGTGGAAGTAGGTGTCTGAATCGGCCATCAAGGTAAATTACTGCCTCTGCCTCGTTGCGTGTTGAGATGGGAAGGGGGGGGGGGTATAGTGATGATGATGATAATGACGGTAAGGGCAAGGGTAATGGTAATATTTGTATACGCACACATGCAGAACACACCTACGCACGTTGACACACCTATGCGCGTGCGTACACACAAACACACACACAAACGCAAACACAAACACAGACAAACACACGCAAGCAAGCACACACACACGCACACAAACACACAGAAACTCGAAGCTATTTACTTCATGTTACATGTTTTTCCCCTTCCTTTTACTCCGCTGTTTTCATATCATATCTCTCTTTACAAAAGTCTTTGCTAGCATCCACGTACAGCATTTCCTTCCCGTATAAAAGTGTTTTGGTGTTATTGAAGGAAGAAAGGGTTTATTGTGATCACGGTTAAGCATTATCTGTTATGATATAACGTCCGTTTTCCCTGTCCTTTTTGGGAAGTATTTTCTTTTACTTTTTATTTGTCTGTCTGTCTCTTCTTTTTTTCTTTCTTTCTCTTATTCACTTTTGTTTCTTGCGTGTATTTATGTTCGTCTCTCTCCCTACTTCTCTTTCTGTATGGATGTAACTCTTTCTGTCTTTCTCTCTTTTATTCATTTTATCTCTGTTTCTGTAGTCTGTCTGTCTGTCTCTGTCTCTCTCATACTTCTCTCCATTCTCTCTCTCTCTCTCTTTCTCCACTTCCTATTTTTCTATCTATCTATTACTCCATCTCTCTCTCTCTCTCTCTCTCTCTCTCTCTCTCTCTCTCTCTCTCTCTCTCTCTCTCTCTCTCTCTCTCTCTTTCTTCACTTTCTATCTATCTATCTATTACTCTCTCTCTCTTTCTCCACTTCCTATCTTTCTATCAATCTATTACTTTCTCTCTCTCTCTCTCTCTCTCTCTCTCTCTCTCTCTCTCTCTCTCTCTCTCTCTCTCTCTCTCTCTCTCTCTCTCTCTCTCTTTTTCTTCACTTTCTATCTATCTATCTATCTATTACCCCCCCCCCTCTCTCTCTCTCTCTCTCTCTTTCTCTCTCTCTCTCTCTCTCTCTCTCTCTCTCTCTCTCTCTCTCTCTCTCTCTCTCTCTCTCTCTCTCTCTTTTTTTTCACTTTCTATCTATCTATCTATTACTCTCTCTCTCTTTCTCCACTTCCTATCTTTCTGTCTATCTATTACCCTCTCTCTCTCTCTCTCTCTCTCTCTCTCTCTCTCTCTCTCTCTCTCTCTCTCTCTCTCTCTCTCTCTCTCTCTCTCCCTCTCTTTCCTCTCTCTCTCCCATTCATTCTCCCATCCTTCCTCTTCTCTCTTTCACTGCCTCGAAAAACAACTTATCTCTTCCTCTGAGGGTCATGCTTTTACTCAAATCAAATTCCCACATTTTCTGAATCTTCAGGAAAAGAAAAGAAAAAAAAAAATCAGCATTATCTCTCTCATCTTTTCTTTACCCGCATCCTCTATTTCTTTCTTTCGTTATCTTTTCTATATCTTTCTTTCGTAAGTTTGATTAGCCAAATTTTCTCATTATCTTTCAGCATAATTATCCAATTTTCATTTTTTTTTTTTAGCTTTTAAACATTCAAAATTTCTAGCTTTGTAACATCTGATTTTCAAGCTTTGTAATATCTACTTTTCTAGCTTTGTAACATTTAATTTTATAGGTTTGTAACATCTAATATTGTAGCTTCCTAATTTCAAATTTTCTGGTTTTCTATCTTTCTAACTTTCTGGCTTCCCAATATTCAAGTGTTCTAACTTCATAATTTCCTAATCTAATAACTTGCTAGCTTCTACTTTTCTAGCCTTAAAATTTTCTAACTTTCTAACTTCCCAACTTCTAACCCGTTTTGTTCCAGTCTTTGAACTTCAAATCAAACGAATTTCCTTTTTGAAAAAGAATTCCTTCCCCTTTTCTCTATCGTTAACCATTTCCCACTTATCGCTCTGACCTAAAAAAAAAAAAAAAAAAAATAATCCCTTTTTGAACCATAAAAAAAAAAACAAAAAAACAAAAACGAAGAAGAAGAAGAAGAAAGAGAGAGAGAGATAGAAGAAAGAAAGAATTATTCAGATCCCTTATCCTGCCAAGCTCCTTTCTATACCTTTCAAAAGATGCGCGATATATTACTTTCTTCCCTTTTCTTTCTTTCGCGATTTGTATACTCCACGAATACAAGACATAAGTGACAGGTTGACAAGCATGCGAGCGTCTCTCTTCGATAGAAACACATCCGGGTTTTGTGTATTTTTTTTTTTTCTTTGAGTTTTTTTTTTTTTCCTTCGTCCCTTTGTTCAGGGATGATGTGTGTACACGTGAGGGATTGTATGTGTGTCTGGTGGTGGTGGTGGTGTGTGTATGTGTGTGTGTGTGTGTGTGTGTGTGTGTGTGTGTGTGTGTGTGTGTGTGAGTATGCATTGTGTTCTTTATCTGTATTTCTCTACAAGTTTCTCTGCCATTCAACCACGCCTCCTGATATACACTAACACTGTAAAAAAAAATAAATAATAAAAAGGAAATCCAAGATAACAGCATCAGCATCACTAAGGCTTCACTCTAATCTTCCAATCACTTGATTTGTTATCTTTCTCTCCTTTCTTTCCTTCCCCTTTTTCCCTATCTTTATCATTTTTTAAAAATTCCTCCCTTCATCTCTTCTCTGAAGAGAAAGAGAAAGAAAGAGAGAGAGAAAGAGATTGTCTGTTCTTTGTGACTAACTCTCTCTCTCTCTCTCTCTCTCTCTCTCTCTCTCTCTCTCTCTCTCTCTCTCTCTCTCTCTCTCTCTCTCTCTCTCTCTCTTTCTCTCATTTTCTCTTTCTTTATATGTTTATTTGTTTTTACTCTTCCTCTCTCTTATTCGGTGTCTGTCTATCTATTGGCTGTCTATTTTCCTTTTTTCTCTTGCTTTCTTTCTCTCATTCGCTGTGTCTGTCTATTTCTCTTTTTTCTCTCCTTTTTCTCTCTCTTTCTCATGTCTGTTTGTGTCTATTTCTCTTTCTCTCTCTCTCTCTCTCTCTCTCTCTTTATCTTTCTATATGTCTGTTTCTCTCTCTCTCTCTCTCTCTCTTTCTCTCTCTCTCTCTCTCTGCTCTCTCTCTCTCTCTCTCTCTCTCCTCTCTCTCTCTCTCTCTCTCTCTCTCTCTCTCTCTCTCTTTCTCTTTCTTTCTCTCTCTCTCTCTCTCTCTCTCTCTCTCTCTCTCTCTCTCTCTCTCTCTCTCTCTCTCTCCTCCCTCCTTTCCTCTCTCTCTCTGCCTCTCTCTCTCCCTCCCTCCCTCCCTCCCCCTCCCCCCTCCCTCTCTCTCTCTCTCTCTCTCTCTCTCTCTCCCTCCCTCCCTCTCTCTCTCGCTCTCTCTCTCTCTTCTTCCCCTCCCCCCTCTCCCCCCCCTCTCTCTCTCTCTCCCCTCCCTCTCTCCCTCCCTCCCTCCCTCCCTCCCCCCCTCTCTCTCTCTCTCTCTCTCTCTCTCTCTCTTCATTCCATCCCCCCTCTCCCCCCCTCTCTCTCTCTCTCCCCCCTCCCTCCCTCCCTCCCTCCCACTCTCTCTCTCTCTCTCTCTCTCTCTCTTCATTCCATCCCCCCCTCTCCCCCCCTCTCTCCCTCCCTCCCTCCCTCCCCCCCCCCCCTCTCTCTCTCTCTCTCTCTTCATTCCATCCCCCCCTCTCCCCCCTCTCTCTCTCTCTCCCCCTCCCTCCCTCCCTCCCTCCCTCTCTCTCTCTCTCTCATTGATCCATCCCCCCCTCTCCCCCCCCTCTCTCTCTCCTCCCCCCCTCCCTCCCTCCCTCCCTCCCCTCTCTCTCTCTCTCTCTTCATTCATCCCACCCCCTCCCTCCCCCCCCTCTCTCTCTCTCTCTCCCCCCTCCCTCCCCCCTCCCTCCTCTCCTCTCTCTCTCTCCTTCATTCCATCCCCCCCCTCCCCCCCCCCCTCTCTCTCTCTCCCCCCTCCCATCCCTCCCTCCCTCCCCTCTCTCTCTCATCTCTCTTCATTCCATCCCCCCTCCCCCCCCCCCTCTCTCTCTCTCCCCTCCCTTCCTCCCTCCCCTCTGTCCTCTCTCTCTCTCTTCATGTCCATTCCCCCCCTCCCACCCCTCTTCCTCTTCTCTCCCGTCCCCTTCCCTCCCTCCCTCCCTCCCCCACCTCTCTCGTCTCTCTCTCTCTTCATTCATCCCACCCTCCCCCCCCCCTCTCTCATCTCTCTCCCCTCCCCTCCCCCTCCCCCTCAACCTCTCTGGCTATCTCTCTCTCTCTCTTCATTCCATCCCCCCCCTCACCCCCCTCTTTCTCTCCTCCCCCCTCCCTCCCTCCCTCCCCTCCCCCTCACTCCCTCTCCCCTCACGCTCCTCTCATCTCTCTCGCTCTCTCTCTCTCTCGTCTCTCTCGTCTCTCTCTCGTCAATTTCCATCCCCCTTACTTCCCCTTCATCCCCCTCTCCCCCCCCCTCATCTCCTCTCCCCCCTCCCCCTTCCCTCCCTCTCTCTCACTCACTCAACTCTCCCTCACACACACACACATCAATCTTAGGGTCATCCCAGCAGGAGCGACGGGCTCCGGTGGAACCTCCAAGAAGAAGAAGAAGTGGAAGGCGCTGTATTGTTCCCGGATGAGAAGTTGAGCTCTGAAGGAGGCTGAGTTATGCGCGGGAGGAGTGGAAGCCCGTCAGGAGGGAAGAAGATATATTGCAGACGGGCTTCTGGGCGTTTGGATTGGGCTTCGTGCTGGTGTGGATGCGGGAATGAAGTGATGGGATAAAGAGAGAAGGGTTTGTGTTCTCTAAAGATATAGGTAGGTAACTAGCTAGCTCTCTAACTAAGTAACTATCTTACAAACCAACGGACTAACTAACTATATATATATACATAAATATACATATATATGTATATATATACATATATATATGTATATGTTTATGTATAATATTTGTAGTATATGTATATATAAATAAGCCCATATATATATGTAAATAATATATATATATATATATATATATTAAAGATATATAAAATATATATATATCTGTTATTTATAGTGTATATATGATTATATTTAATATATATAATATATATATATATAATAAAATATATATATATATAGATAATATATATATCATATTCAGACAAACAGTGTTGCAACCGCGAACGTACACCCTTCTAACCCTCTAAAATTTAAACAGGTGCAAATATATATTAATAAATAGAATAAAAATATGAAAAAGTTAAATAAATAAATACAATAATCGATCTAATACATCCTCTACAATACTCACTTGATTCTGATGCAATTTCCCCCCAAACTCTTGCCCTCGCCCCCCAAACTCTCTCTCATCTCTTCAAAATCCCTCTCTCCCTCCCTCCCTCATCTCCTCGCTCTCTCTCTCTCTTCTCATCCCTTCCTCTTCCCCTCTCTCCTCTATCATCTATTCATCTTTCTCTCGTCTCTCTCCTCCTCACTCCTCTCAGCATCTCTCTCTCTCTCATCTCTCCCTCCCTCCCCCTTCTCTCTCGCTCGCATCTCCTCTCTCTCTCTCTCTCTCTCTCTCTCTCTCTGCTCTCTCTCTCTCCCTGCCCCCTCCCTCCTCTAATCAGCTCTCATCTCTCTCACCTCCACTCCTCTCTCCCACCCTCCCACGTCTCTCTCTCTCTCTCTCTTCCCTCCTCCCTCTTTCTTCTCTTATCTCTCTCTCTCGTCCCTCCCTCCCTCCCCCTCTTTCTTTCTCGCTCTCTCTCTCTCCTCTCCTCTCCTCACTCTCTCTCTCTCTCTCTTCTCTCTCGCGTCAACCCTCTCTCTCTCTCCATCTCTCCTCTCTCTCTCCCCCTCCACCCGTCCTCTCTCTCTCTCTCTCTTCTCATCTCTCCCCCTCACCTCCCTCCCTCTCCTCACTCTCTTTCTCTTTTCACTCCTCTCTCGTCTCCTCTCTCTCTCGTCTCTCTCTCGTCAGCTCGCTCTCACCTCTCTCATTCTCTCTGACATCTCTCTCGTCTCTCTCGGTGTGCTTGCAAAACCGAGCCTCACTAATATACAAGGAGACTTTACAACCCGAGTAATTCAACAACCCTAACGAACGTGACAATCTTGACAATCTGCCGGTGCTGGGGGAGGTTATCATCAATAGCTAGTAAATAATTTTCATTTTTGCCGCAGAGCATGGTTAGAAACTGCTACAATGGATAATATACGTAGGGGCGAATTGGTGTGGTGTGTGTGGGGGGGGGGGGGGGGGGGGGGGCGTGCAAATAAATATATATATATATATAGTATAAATATATATAGAAGAGAAGAGAAGAGAGAGAGAGAGAAGGGAGAGGCAAGGAAAGAGCGAGAGAGAACGAGCGAGAGAGAGAGGAGAGAGAGAGAGAGAGAGAGAGAGGAAAGAGAAGAGAGAATGAGAAAGAGAAAGAGAAAAGAGAATGAGAAAGAAGAGGAAGCGAGAAAGAGAGAGACCTAGATAAAATAGAAAAATAGAAAAAAATAAAAGAGAAAGAGAGAGAGAGAGAGAGGAGAGAATGAGAAAGAGAAAGAGAAAAGAATGAGAAAAGAGAGGAGACGCGTAAGAGAAGACAGAGAGAAAGAGAAAAAAAGAAAAAATGAGAAAGAGAAAAGAGAGAGAAGAGAGAGAGAGAGAAAGAGATGAGAAGAGAGAGACAGAAGAGAGATGATAAAAGAGAAAGAGAGAGAGAAGAGAAAGAGAGAGAGAGAAGGAAGAGAGAGAAAGAAGAGAGAGAGGAGAGAGAGAGAGAGAGAGAGAGAGGAAGAGTAAAGAGAAAGAGAGAAAGAAAGAGAGAGAGAAAGAAAGAGAAAGAGAAGAGAAGAGAGAGAAAGGAGAGAGAGATAGGAGAGAGGAGAGAGAGAAATGAAGAAAGAGAAAAGAGGAAGAGAGAAAAAAATGAGAAAGAGAGAGAGAGAGGAAAGAGAGAGAAGAGAGATAGAGAGAGAGAAGAATGAAAAGAGAAAGGCGGCTCGCCCTCCCGAGCTCGTCGCGCGCTTCGCTCTCTCGCGCGCGTCTTCTCTCTCCCCGCTCGCACTCGTTCGCTCTCGCCCAGTGGTCGCACTCTCCCTCTACGGCACTCGGCTCTCCCTCCTCGCGCGCTGGCGCTCTCGCTCACCCAGCCCCTCGCGGCTCGGGCTGCTTCGCTCTCCCATCCCCTCCGCTCGCGTCGCCGTGCTCTCGCTCTCGCTTCGCGCTGTCCCTGCTCCCCCCACCCCCCCCCCACTCCCCCGTCTCTCTCCCGCGCGCTCTCTCTCGCTGCCAAGCTCCATCCGCTCCCTCTTCTCGCCTCTCGCTGTCTCTCGCGCGCTCCCTCCCTTACTCCATTTCCTACGCGCTGTTGCCTTTGACCGTCCCTCTCCGATCTGCGTCTCTCTCCCGTTGCTTTAGCCGTCACCCGACACTCGTCCTCTCAGCCTACTCCGGCGTCCCCGAGCTGCGAGCGCAGCTCGCTCTACGCGCGCCCCCCTCCGACGCGCTCGCGCCATCGCGCACCTCTCCATCTCCCGCGCCTAGACGCCCGCGGCACTCGCGCGATGCCCCTCGCGAGCTTCAGCCCTCCGTGCGCCCCTCTGTCTGCTCCTGTCCACGACTCACCCCCCCGCTCCCCCCCACCCCCCCCCCCCCCCCCCACTCCCCACTGCCAGCCCTCCCCGCCTCTCTCTCTCTCTGCTCTTCGTCTCTCTCCTGCCCATCCCCCGCTCCCCTTCTCCCCGTCTCCATCTCCCCCCCTCCCTCGCGTCTATCGACCGCGCACTGCCCTCGTGCTCTGCTCCCGAGCCCCCCCCGTCCCCCCATCCGCCCTTCGGCCCTCTCGCTCTCTCTCTCGCTCTCCCGCGCTCTGACTGCTCTCTCTCCTCTCTCTCCCTCTTCGTCATCACCCTCAATCCCACACCGCTCGATCCTGCACCCCGCTCTCTCTCCCCGCGCTCGCTCCCTCTCCTCTCTCGTCGCCTGCTCTGCTCTCGCCTCCTTTCTCTCCCTCGCGGCCGCTCCAATCGCTCTCTCCCTCTCTCTACGCCTCTCTTCGCTCGCGCGTCTCTTCGCGCTCTATCGTTCGCCCTCGCGATTCTCTACCTGTCGGCTCGCTCTCCTGCGCTCCCCACCCCCCCGCTCCGCTCTCTCTACCCTGCTCTCTCTCTCGCACGCGCTCGACGCGTCCAGCTCGCCCCCCTGGGCCCTCCCTCTCTCGCGCGTCTCTCGCGCGCGGGCGTTCGCCATCGTCGCTCTCTTATCCTTCTCCCTCTCCCTCTTCTCTCTCGCGCGCCTCTCTTCGCCCAGCCCCCTCGCGTCGCTCGCGCGCCTGCTCTCTCCACGGCTCCACTCGCCTCTCTCTCTCTCTCTCTCTCGCCTGTCGTCTCTCTCTCTCCCTCTCGTCTTCCCTGTCTCTCCTCTGCACCCACGCTCCCCTCTCACTGTCCTCGCCCTCCCCCCTCTCGCGCGCTGCTCGCTCGCGTCCCCTCGTCTCTGCTCCTCTCTCTCGATGCTGCTCTCCTCTCGCTCCCTCGCTCCCGTCTCTCTCTCTCCTCTTCTCTCTGCACTCTCGCTCTCTCTCTCTGCCCCCATCTCTCTCTCCGCTCTCCATTCTCCCTACTCCCCTTTCTCCTCTCTCTCGACTGCTGCGCTCGCCCGCGCTCACGCTCGCCCTAGTACTCCATCTCCCTCTGCCCTCTCTCTCTCTCTCTCGCCGCCATCGCCCTCTCTCGCGCCGCGCGGCTATCTCTCTCGCCCCCAATCTCCCCCGCTTGCGCTCCTGATCTCGCTTCGCCTCTCTCTCTCTCTCCTCTCGCGCCCCGCTCTCCCCGCTCTCTCTCGCTCGCTCTGCTCCCTCTCCGCCCGTCTCTACCTGTCCTCGCATCCTCGTCCTCTTCTGCTCTCCCTCCTCTCTATCTCTCTCTATCTCCCTCCGCACTTGCTCCCTCCTCCTCTCGCTCCTGCCGCGCTTCTCTCTCTCTCTCTCCCTCTCGCGCCCGCGCTCGCTCGCTCTCCAACGCCCGTCCCATCTCTCGTCTCGCTCTCTCGCGCCGCGCGCTCCCGCCCTCTCCCGCTCTGCTCTCTCTAGCTCTTCTCCTCTCTCTGCGCTATCTCTCGCTCCTCTCCCGCTCCAGACGCGCTCGCCGCGTCTCCAGCTCCCGCTCCCCTCTTCGCTGCCTCTCGCTCTCTTCTCCAGCCCTCGCTCTACGGCTCCTTCTCTCGCGCTCTCTCGCTTCTCTCTCGCGCGCTCGCGACCGTGCTCTCTCTGAACACACCCCTACACAACCCTTTCTAACATCCAAACCCTCGACCATCCGCACAACCAACCATCAATCCACCTTAACATGCCACCCCTCCGCACCAAACCACCATAACAACCCTATACTCTCTCCACGAATAACTACTTTACGACGGCAAAAGTTGGTGTGCAAGTCCCACGCAAACCACTCGAATCTATTGGTTTGATGTGCTTGAGCGAATGCTTACAGATAACTGATGCTGGTTTGAGCAGTGTCATTGTTTAAGAACAGAGATTCCGGGCGAGACCACACACACAAATACTAACAAAGCACACACACACACAAGAAACTGAGATTTTATCCCCATACACACTCCAAACACCCAACCCCACCCCCACCCCACCACCGCCCCCAAACCGAACACCACAAACACCCACAACACACCAACCCCACTACACCCCAGACCCCCCCACAAACCCACCACATGACACACCGCCACTCCACAGACACACAAAACACCCAACAGACACGCACACACCAACACAACACACACACACACAAACACCCACAATATACACACGTACCACACACACCCCACACACACCCACACACACACAACCCCCAAACCAAACCCAGCGTACACACCAAACCACACCACACACCCCACAAACCCCCACCCCTACACACACACGACACCCACACACCCCCCCACACCCCCCACACACAACACACACGCCACCCACACTCATATCCAACACACACCACACACACGCACCTCAACAGAACATACACCACACGCATAAACACTACTGTGTGTGAGCTCCATCCCGCGGCTTAAGTGGCCGCACTTCCCTACTGCGTGTGTATGCACGTGCACGGGGGATTCGTTCGCCATTTGTTAAATAGATTCAGTTAATCTCAGCGATAATGGATACCAAAGCACTCACTGGAAACCTGTTATTGCTGAGTATTATGTTCACATCAAGAAGGAATAGGCTATGGAACCAAAAACAAATTGATCATAATTGCATAAATCACGGCATTCAGATTGCAGTTAATTCGAGCAAAGAGAGCAGCAGGATTGATTCAGAATGTTATGGAAATTCGCTGCAACAAATTCGACGCGGTATTAATTCCTGTGTGAAATGAAAGCAATAAACTCTCTGGCCAGCGTTATTATGGAAGAGAATAGATAGGAGGTCGATAGAGGGATGGATTGATTGCAATTATGAATGGGTAGATAGATATGTATATATATAAACATACATATATATATAAATATATATACATATACACATTACATTATATATACATACATAATTATTATAAAATCCATATATATATTTATTGTATATATACATATATATAAATAATATATATTATATATAGAATATATGTATGTATATGTGTCTTATATATAACAAATATATAATATATATATATAATCGGATACATATATTTATTCAAAGATATATATGCTATATATTACATGCATATGTATAATATATATAGGTATTATAACTATATATTATGCATATCATTTGTATATATAAATATATAACATATGATATATATATACATAGATAAATATGTATATAGGTATATATAACATACACAACATGGCATATATGTTACACACCAGACACATACTACGAAAACTACACACAAAATACACTAAAAATGTACCACACGTCAATACCAACAACTGGAAGCTGACAAGAAAAAAAAATCAACGACACACACACACACACAGTGTATAAGAGAAAGGACAAATTCTATCACAGCGGCCAATAAACACGATATAATGTGTTTTACAAAAAACAAATCAAGTCCGGATATTCTATTCCTTCTAAGACGCATCCAATAAGAATGAGGCATCTGTGGAGAAAAAGAAAACACGGATCGTATGAGTTTGTTTTTACAAAACGTACATCATGCACTCCAATCCCGCCCACCCTCCGACGAGCGTGAGAACTGTGACATTCCTGTGGGGGGGAAAATAATTCTGTGTAAGAGCAACACATTTACAGAGGCATAGTCACAGAAATAAAATAATATGGCTAATGTAAATAAGGATGGCCTTTGCCGATCCGCGGAGGCCGTGGAGGCGCTTAATGTGGGCCTAATATAAATCACTCAACAAGTTTAGTTTATCATTAATTAAAGAAGTCCTGATATATCATCAGAATTTTTGAATAAAAATGTATAACTTCCATCAGTATGACTTTTTCCTCTAGAACAACAAATTATAATAAATATCCAATAACAGAGGTTATCAATATATAAGCACGCATCTTATACCCTATTATAATATTATTATGAAAGCAAGGCATTAACTTGATGAGAAAAATTAATTTAAATAAATTTGTTATTGTGTATCATAATCTCTTTATGAAATAATAATGGAATGCTTTTGAGTGATGTTTCTGAAAAAAAAAACTTAAATGAGATAAAAAACTACTGAGTAAGAGAGCGTGGCGATAAGCGCGATCCCTGCCACCCGGTCTTACTATATTCTGAATATACCAACATGTAATATTCTAAAAATAAATCTAATATGTAGCGTCAACTGAATTACATCTTTATCAAAAACAGAAAGTCATGCTATAAAACCCTCAAAATATATATATATAAATATTATATATTAATATATCTAAAATATATAAGTAGTTTGTGAGGTGTGTGGGTGGTGTGATGCTTGAAATATAATCCTTTATAATACTTTAACAATGACCTATATAACGAACGCAAACGCATTTATATCAGACTTTAACGATTTTTTTTCACAAGTTGAGCAGCATCCAGACGGTACATAAATTACAAGATTACCCCCCATAGTGCACGAGAACCCTCTCAACCAGCTTCAAACCACCAAACAATAATTAGCTGGCACTACACTTCTCATCTTCATACCTTTCAAATCACATGTTGTACTTATCCCAAACTATAATTGGGAAATACGTAAATCCCACAAAAAAATACACATTCCAATAGCGATATATTTTCATTTTTTTATTTTTATTTATTTTTATATTATGTATTTTTAATTATTTAATCAAATTATTATTTTTATTTTATATATTTCCATAACGCCCCAACCTATGGTAAGCCCCCTTCAGTGCTCTCATACCCGTAAAAGCTTGTGATTGCTACCGCTGATTGGTCGTTCGAGTTCGAGGAAAAATAAAGCTCCCCCTCGGATCAATAACCTAGCGAAAATAAATACTGTCGGTAACGGTTAACGGGCGGACCAGACCCTTAGCTGATCGTTGTTTTAGCGTCTGTAAAATGGGTCTAAGTCGCGGTTTGCAAAATCGTTGATACTTTACGTTTATACTTTTCCGTAGCTGTTCGGAGAGCACGTTTACGGGCGTGTTTAGGTTAAAATCTTTTTTGCTGAAAGGAGGATGGTACTACGAGAAGCATTGATACATTATATATACATACACACCTAAATAAACACGCACACACACACACACACACACACACAAACAACACACACACACACACACACACACATATATAAATTATATATATCTATATATAAATCTAAATATTCAAAAAACGCCATTTATTTAATATAATTAGACTTCACAAACCATCTTTTGTATCATACCATAACCAAAAACAAACCTGATTTATTTTCCCTCCCCCCCCCCTCCCTCGTTCAGGATTCCACCATCCAACAGGGAAAATCGGAGACAAACGAGACACAGCATCTCCTCTGACATAGCACCTGCTACAAGCAACTCCCCACTCCGACCCACCCGATGTACTCTCGAAACTCGCCACCATCAAAAGCAAACGAAAATCATTTTCTCCGCTAGAATGCAGGAGAACTATCACACACCGGAATTAAAAAAGACGCTTAGGGAGGGGGGAAAGGAACGTATAAGCTTATCTGTCCGGGAGACCAATTAAGCTTAGCGCACAGAGGGAGAGAGAGAACAGCGAAACAAAGACAGAGAGAGCAGAGAGAGAGCGAGAGAGAGAAGAGAGAGAGAGTAGAGAGAGAGGAGGATAGAGAGAGAGAGAGAGAAAGAGAGAAAAGAGAAAGAGAGATCAAGAGAGAAGAGAGAAAAAACCAAAGAGACACCCCAGAAAAGAAGAGGGAGGAGAGGAGAGAGAGAGAAGAGAAGAGATAGGAGAGAGAGACGATCAGATAGAGGAGAGAGAAGAGAATGAGGTGGGTGCCGCCCAGACAACAGCCGCCCGGACGGCACGCAGGAGAGGCCTCTCCGAGCGATGAGCGGCGATACGAGCTCGTCGCGCGCTCTCGCATCCTCACCCTCCCCCCCTCCCCCACCCCACCCAGCCGACAGAGCTCCCGCGCTCTGTGCTATAGGTCGGCCTTCCGCTTCCTCCCCCGCCCGCCGCGACCTCTGCGGCTCGCCCGCGCGCGCGTCGCTTTCTCGCTCTCTCCTCTCTTCTCTCTAGCGTCGATCTCTCCTCTCTCTCCTCTCCTGCTCGAGGCCCTCCCACCCCGCCCCCCTCCCTCCCCGTCCCGCCGCATTTTGTCCCTCTTCTCTCTACTCTCTCTCCCTCAACTCTCTCCATCCCCTTCACTTCTCTCACCCTCCCCCCCTACCACTCATAATCTCTCTCTCCCCCTTCCTCACCCCCCTCCCTCTCTCTCACCCTTCCCCTCGCTCTCTCCTCCTTCCTGGACACCACCCCTCCCACCCTCGCCCAAACCCCGCCAACCCCCTCTTCACCCAACCAAACCCCGTCCCCTCACTAATATGCATAAGTGGGTCCGTATGAGGAGAAGTAACCAGGCACCCAAGATAGGGAACCGAGTGATTAAATGACAAAGAGTAATTTCCGCATAGTGAGATACATCATCGTTTCATTCATCAGCGTTTGTTTGCATGCGTACTGTGTGTAGTGAAGGAAGGGTGCTGTGCAGAGAGAGAGAGGAGAGAGAAAAGAGAGAGAGGAGGAGAGAGAGAGAGAGAGAGGAGAGAGAAGAAGAAGAGAGAGAGAAGACGGAAGGCCGTTTTTTTATATTATGATTGTAATGAAAATTTGTACTTTTCACATATCGAGGATGCTGTTTTTAAATTACCACCAACTAACCACCACACAAACCATTAATACTAATACCTATCTTAACCATCCTCACATGAACAAAATTTGAATCCCAATGAACAATATTAATTCTGATGTTAATTATACAACTACCACACGACCACTATTCTATAACAACCATCACCACATTGATCAAAATCTAATTCCGGAAAAATATCTTCTCATCGCAGTTGGGGTGCCTCCCTCCCTCCAACCTAACAAACCTCCAAACCCCATCCACTCCACCCCCTCGCCTCCCCTACCTCCTCCCTACTCCAAGCTCCTCTCCCTCAACTCCTCCCTCCTCCTCGTCCCACCCTCCCACACCTCCCTCCCTACCACTTCCTCCTCCACCTCCCTCCCTTCCCGTCCCTGCAGAAACACCCTTGGTCAGACAAATTGAAATAATCTGCAAACACACGGAGACGTTATATCAACAAAAGGACGTATCTTCAAGAGGAACCACGATCCGATCACTTTCGAAAGGGGGGAAGCGTATATGCATTCACCAGTGGATCGAGTGCCCCATCGGGGCCCCGATAAATGCGAAATATTGTGATCTTATTATGTGTGAATTTTGAGATTTATTTGACACGGTTTATGTATTTTTTTTTTTTTTTCTTTTCGCTTTGTTTTTTTTTTTTTTTTTTTTTCAAATGATATTTCGTTTTTTTGTGGTTATTTTATGAATTTCTTTGGTTATTTCCTCTTCATTCTGTTTATTATTTTTTTTCTATAAATTATATAATTTGTTTTCTTTTCTTTTCTTTTGCTACCTTTTCTATCTTTCTCGTTGACCTTCTTTTTCATGCGTTTTGTCTTGATTTTCCTTCAGTTTTTTGCATCATTTCTTCCTCTTTTCCTCTTTTTTTCTTTTTCTTTTTTTTCCTTTTTCTGCTTTTTCCTCTTTTCTGTTTTTCTTCTCTCTTTCCTACTTTTCAATTTCTCTTTTTTTTGTTCTCATTTTCTCTTTTTTCCTGTTTTCATTTTCTCTTTTCTGTATTTCTTCTCTCTTTTCTGTTTTTTTTTTTTTTTTTTTTTTTTTTTTTTTTTTTTTTTTTTTTTTTTTTTTTTTCATTCTCTTTCTGTTTTCATTTTCATTTTCCCATCCTCACATTGTCCTTTCCCACATTGTTTTTTTTTCTGCACAGCTTCTCACGCCCTATTCCTTTGCCTTTTTCCCTCCTCTTTTTCACTCTTCTTTCCCTGCTCTTCATCTCCTCCTCTCCTCCATCGCTTTCCTTAACTATTGTGCCTTTGTTATCCGCAAGTTTCTTCCCCTTAATCCATTCGTCCTTTCCGGCCTCACCTCCTCTTTCTCCCCCCACCCTCTCCGCCTCTGTCCTTACCCCTTCGTCTTGTATTTGCTTGTTTCCTTTCCCTCTTTCATTTCCTTCTCCGTTTTCTTTACCACTTTCTTTCTTTGTCTTTTTCTTTCGATTTTGTTCAGCCTCAGTTTACACTTCTTTAGTTTTATATATATTTTATCTTTCTTTTTTTTTAAAAAATCCCTACTTCATTTTTTTCTGTTTGTTTGTTAATTATTTTAAATATCTCACTCTATCTTCTGTCTGTATATGTTTGTCTGTTGTGTCTTTCCTCTTTCCCTCCTCTCCTTTTCCCTCCTCTGTTTCTGATCTCTTTCCCCTCCATCATCAACAAGTCCCCTCCATCACGTCAACTCAAAGCAAAGTCCTTCACTGAATCCTATTCCCATCTATTCCTTCACATCCTCTCGTATCAGCACTCTCACTCCATTCGTCGTCCCACAATTCAAATCTCTCACAACCGCCGGCCGCATCACGTCACGCTATCTCAAACCAAAAAGATCTCACCAGATCCACTAACAGAAGATCAAAGGGGCCCGCTCTCCCTCCTCATCGCCTCGTCTGCCTCATTCTCGTCTCTATCATCGTCTCTCAGTCTGTGTGTGTGAGTGTGTGTGTACAAGTGCGTGAGTGTGTCTACGTGTGAGTGTGAGTGTGTATGCGTGTATGTGCGCACGTGTGTGTGAGTGTGTGTGTATGTGCGTGACCATAAACCTTAATGGAAAAAAAAAAAAGAGCACGGCTCTTTTCGTCTACTTTATATATCTTCCACCCCCCTCTAAAGCAATAAGCAGAATCTGCCTAGATTTTCCCTTCCTCTGTAATTTACCATCACGGTTCCCTTTATCTATATCTATTTATTCATTTCCTAGATTTCATTTTGTATTGCCTTTGTGGCCTGTTAGCCTCACACGTCTAATAAATCCCGAAGCTTTGAAGTTTTTGAAGGTTGCCCGAGCAGGTCGCTTATGCATCGAACTCCCCCCACAGAAAGGCCGTTTAATTTAATATTTTATATAATAACTCTTCCTTGTCTCTTGGCTCCGAACTTATCACGGCTTCCTTCTCAGGTCGGTTTTCCCCCTGGGACGCGGGCGCTCGGCTTCTTGTCTTCTTGATGGGAATAAGAGAGGAATGAGAAGGGAAGGAATATAGGGATTCTCGGTTATAAAGAATATAGGGAATATAATAGAGGGAGAGTAAAGAATGGAAGATAAGATTTATAGATCGGAATAGGGGTTGGGCACCGGGGGTCATCCAGGAATTATCTTATCCAGGGAGCATAAACACACGTACACGACGACACAACACTACACAACAAAAATACACGACAACACAGTGTACCCAACTCACATATACGAAATGCAAAACATTAAAAACAAACAACCCATTACATACAAATCACACACACACACACGACCACACACATACTACACAACACACACACACACACATTACACACTAACAAACACACACCCCAACACAAACAACCTAAACACTAATCACAAAACACACATATACAACTACACGAAACAAAAAAACACAACAGTCACATTATCATACCTGGTGTATTTTATTTTTGCACCGCAGGGAAGGTCTATAGGCCAAGGGTCAGAGCACACAAACATCAAAGGCCCGCGAAAACACCTGGTCCCAGAACAACCAACATTCGGCTAGCACCACGATAACGGAGACCCACATTAATTATATCACAGACAGAAAGGACAACCCAGCTCCTCCACAAAATTACATTACACACCACATCAATCGTCAGCAGAAGATACAACGACGAAACTACTAACTACAGAAAACAGCAGACGGACCCCCAATTCAAAAAAACTAAAAACAAACATAAAAACAAACCAAAACACCTCCCCCCACCTCCAAACCCCACCCCCCCCACAAAATCTCCATCCCAAAAACACCCCATCAAACCCCACCCTTTTCCCCCTCGTCTAGGCCCCTCAAGGCCCCTCGCCCTAGCCTCCCAAACTCCTCCTCCCTTCCCACTTTTTCACACCCTCTCCCCCCCACCCACCACACCACACTCTCTCTCCTCCCTTTTCTTCTCCTCTCCCTCCTCCCCTTTTCCTCCTCTCTTCTAAATCACACACACTCACACACACACACACACACACACACAGCCGATAGTCCAATAAGCCGCGGTAGGTTTGGTTCTCGTTACGTCCCTCTGTTACGCCTCTACGTTACGGGTGCAGTCTGTTACCCCATTTGCATAAGGAGAAGGCAGATGATCCCATCGGATGGAAAAGGAGAACAGTGAAGGAATGTATTAGGGTGACGAGAAGGAGGTGGAATATTCAGCACACCTTCGTAAGACAGATCACGAGGATGGTGTTGTCGATGGAATCCATTCATTTTCTAAGTGTTCGTAGATGTAAAACAGTTACAAGCCTCCATATTCTTGGCTCCGATAGCAGAGGAGGGCATGGAAGGCACCAGGGAAATTGCGGGGTAAAGTATGAATAATATACACCAAATACGGCATGATAATGGTGATATGTACATAATAAGTGACTCTATTGTCTCATGCAGCCCGACCCAATCCTCCCGGGGGGCCTCCAACACCCGCCCTGGAAGACAAAGAATCCTCCACATATTCACGGCAAGAGAGAACGCACGACCGACGAAGTGAGCACAAGACACAGCCTAGGAATGATAATTTACTAACCTGGATATACCCCGCGTTCAAGTCAGTATATGATGCTGGCTATATCACAGGTTAGTACGCCGCTTCTCAGGGTACATACTTATACCCATGGTAGAAAAACCCACAGCTCAGAAACTAGATATATTAAAAACAGGCGGATTTCGATACTTTTATCTCGTTTTTAATTAAACCAATTTGTACATGGTGGATTTTTCTACGAGAGTATCAACACGGTGTTTTACCATTCACATATACCTATGTGATTTTCTAATACTTTGTTTTGCTGTACATATCTGGCATATTTTTCGTAATATCGTGTGTAGGATTGGAACGACAGCCTTCTAAGTGAGGGGGGGGGGGCAGGGGGTGTAGTCCCATGCAGTAGATACATCGGTGTATGGTATATGCTCATAGTACAATCTCAGTGCCTGGGATTATTGATCCTGAGTCCGTCCTAAGCTACATTGCCGTATATATGTGGTGGGATATGGTGGGGTCAGTAACTCTCCATTAGGGTGGCAACTGACCAATTCTGTGTATATTATTCATAATGAACACAAACACAGTAACGTGTAGAAGAAAAGAAAAACAACCACGATAAGAAATGAAACAATATCGTTGTTTCATGTCTTATTGTGGCTTTTTTTCCCTTTAATATCGTTCATAATTTATCCCGCAATTTTCCTTATACTTTCCATGCCTTCCATACCAGGGCCAAGATTATGGGTATTAGGGGGTAGTGGGTCCGTCATTGCCGTGATCGATCATGCGAAAGTATTCTAAATAATTACAGGAAAAAAAAAAAAAAATAGTAACAAGGGATTATTTATCGTTTTTTTTTTTTTTTTTTTTTTTTTTTTTTTTTTTTTTTGGCTTTATATATCCCATGACGTGTTGATTACGTATTTATGTAGTTTCTTGTGCATCATATAATTATGCGTTAACAGTGATAGTGATGATGATAGTGAGAAAGTTGATAATTATGAAGCAACTGATGATGATGATGATGATGATTATGATAATGATACTAATGATGACAATAATAATGATGATAATAGTAATGATATTGAAAAGATAATGATGATGATGATAAAGATGAAAATAGTAAAAATAATAGCAATGATGATAATAATAACTACAATAATAATACTAATGATAATAATGACAATAATAACGATAATCATAATGATACTAATGATGTAGATAATGATTATATTGTTAATAACAATAATGATAATAATAACAATAATAATATTAATAATAATAATAATAATAATGATAATAATAATAACAATAACAATAATAAGAATAGTAATGATAATGATGATGATAATGATAATATTGATAATAACAATAATGATAACACTACTTCTACTACTACTACTCCTAATAATAATGATAATAATAATGATAATAATAATAATAATAATAATAATAATAATAATAATAATAATAATAATAATGATAATGATAATGATAATAATAATAATAATAATAATGATGATGATAATACTGATAAAAATTAAAACAGTAATAACAATAAGAATAATAACGATAATGATAATAATAATTTGACAACAATAAAAATAATAATAATAATAATAATAATAATGATAATAATAATAATTATCATTATTATTATTACTATTATGATAATGAAAATACTACTACTACTAATAGTAATAATGATATTAATAATAATGATAACAACAATCATTATCGTCATTATTGTTACTATCCTTCTTATTATCAAGAAGAAGAAGAAGAAGATGAAAGGAAGTAAAGTGATAGGGAAGAAGAGAAAGAAAGGAGGAAGGAAGAAGATAAGGAAGAGGAAGACGAAGGAGAGGAAGAAGAACAGGATGAAAGGAAGAAAGGCAATGAGGTGGTGGATATAGAAAGAGAGAGAAGAGAAATAGTGCGAGAAGAGAAAGAACTACGATAGAGATGAAAGAAAGAGAGGAGAAAGAGAGGGAGAAGGAAGATAGAGATAGAGATAAATGGATAGTGAAAGAAAGAAAAAGAAAAAAGGAGGAGGTGGAGAAGAAAGAAAGGGATAGAAGGAAGATGGATGGATGAAATTGATGAACAAGAAAGAAAGGAAGGAATATAAGGAGGAGAAAAGGAGAAAGAAGAGCTAAAAAGAAAAAAAAAACATTTAGAGAAGAAAGAAACAGATATTAGGGAAAAAAAGAAAGTAAGAAGCGCAAAGAAAAAAAAAGAAAAACAGAAAAAAACGAAGAAAATATAAGAGAGAAACAAAACAAAACAATACAAAAAAGAATAAATAAAGAAAAAAAAATGCAAAACAGAAACAAAACAAAATTATAAAAAATAGAACAATTGGTATGCCGTACGTCAGAAGCCATTACAGGATACTGGACGTGTTATGTGTCATGTACTTGTGTTTTTATGCTGATAAAATGTCTCCGGGCTGGATACATACTAATGCCGCCTTTGCTAACATGTAGCACCATCTGTGTCCTTGAGTGTGTGTGTGTGTGTGTTCACGTATGTATGAAAGGATGAGTGTCTATGGGGCGGAGGGGTGTTTGGGGGGTGGGGGTAAGGGGGGGGGGTTGGGGGAGTGAGGAGGAGTGTGTGTGTGTGTGTGTGTCTGCGTGTGGAGTGTGTGTTTGTGTTTGAGCGTGTTTGTTCGTGTGTGTGTTTGTGTGCGTGGATATGCGTGTTTGTGATTGTATTGTAAAGCACACAACCACAACTTTAAGCTTTGACCACCTGCCTGTGGTTGTTTAGATGTGTGTGCGTATGTGTGTATGTAGTGTGAGAGGCGCGCGTGGTCAATCCGTAGCAGTAACAGCGTATTTTCCGTCTATCGATAAGCTGACTACCCCTAAAGGTGAATACAGAGTTTATTTTAATTGTACACCAAGTTTATTCAAGATATAATACGGACTTGGCGCATTACGTGATTTATAAGAATAATTGTTTTCTTTAATCTGTGAATTAAAATTAATGGTGTGATATTTCTTCCCTAAAGGCAGAGAACGTATGCCAGAGACAGAGACAGACAGAGATACAGACGTGGAATCCTGCAACTTCGCGTCAGTTGCTGGAACGTTGCAGTCAACATCCATGGACGCCTTTGACAAAAAATATTAATGAATAAGAAAGGTGAAAGTGAAGGGAAGTGAACTTAGTGATATGACTTCAATATATGAACGAGAGGGAGTGTGGACATTGTTTTGTTTTGTGTTTCTTTTAGTGTTTTAATGAATATATTATCTAAGTTTTTGATAAATGAATGGTTAAAGGATTATATTTTTTCACTGAACCCCAATCTTCCCAACCGTATATATATATATATATATATATATATATATATATATATATATATATATATATATATATCCCTGTGTATACAGAGAACGTTCTGAACCAAGGAAATCTGCAAAATTAGACCATTTGACATAATATCCTTACATGTGTGTGTGTCTGTGTGTCCGCATGCACCCACGCACATAGATGCAGAGCTAAAAAAACAAAACAAAACAAAGAAAACACAACGAAACAGACAGACAAACAAGAATATAGGGAGAAAGAGCACAACGCAATAAGAAAATAGAAAGACTAAACACAGGGAGAGAATACAAGGGTAAGAACAAAGAAAGGAAAAAAAAATGTTCCTCGTTTTATGATAAACGTCAATAACAACAACAAAACAACAAAAAAGACGTAAAGAATGGACATGAATTTTCTTTGGAGGGAAAGAGAAAAAGCGAGAGGACAAAGAACAAAATTTAAAGTTATTGGGTAACATAAAAAAGAAGCGCACGCCTACATAGCAGTGTATACAGACGCATACTTACATTCAAGCATGCATACACACACTAAGACATTCATGTAATGAAAATGAATAAATTAAAAAATATATATATATATATATATGTAAATATATATATATACATATAATATATATATATATATATATATATATATATATATATATATTTATATCCGCATGTATATATGTGGAAATCTAGATAAATCATAAAGTTATTAGATTTCTATTAAATTATATTCGCCGCCACCACCGCTGTTTTATTAGAAAACAGGGAAAACAAATCTCCTCTAAGTGAATTAATTATTTTAAAAGTATTAAAATCATAATTCCTGTAATGAAGGTACTGAGTAAACTAAAGTTAAAGTTTTATATATTTTACTATTTTTAGTTTTACAATATAATTACAATAAATCTATATTCTCGTTAAATACATTAAATCTATTTTACAAGATGGAACGTTCTTTAACAATTCTAAAATGAAAACTGACGAGCCCTGCTCACCAAAATAACCCCCAAGGACGCTCTGGCCATGGTTCTTCCGTCGATCTCTCTGGAACCCTACGTCCCACAGACATGGGGAAGCGACCCAGGTTCAGCTGTCGGGCGCTCCTTTGCAGACATCAGCATCACCTGATCGAACATCGTACGATGTCTCGTCATCACGGTTTTTTCCACTTGTGCCCAGCACTCGTGATTTTTCTTTCTTTTTTTACACTCATGGAAGATTCCTAACTTTCCTACTATTAATATATATTATATATTATATATAATAATTATATAATATATATTATAGTGTGTGTGTGTGTATCTATATTTCTATATCTATATCTATATCTATTCTATATATGGTACACACACACACACAACACACACACAACAACACTACACACACACACACACACATATATACAAACACACACACATAATACACAACACACACACCACGCACACACACAACCACACATATATATACCAACACACACACACACACACCACACACATATATGTAAGCATTATAGTTTATACGTTAAGTAGCTCGAGAA
>NC_061854.1:4810462-4813368 GCF_019202785.1 Penaeus chinensis
TGTGCATTAGACTGCGGGGTTAAATTAAAAAATATTTTCCCGTTTTCTGGGCATCGGACCGCGGGGTTAAAATAAAAAAAATACTTCCTGTTTTCTGTGTACCAGATCGCGGGGCTAAAATGGAAATAAAGATGGGAAAAATATTAATGCATGATTGGCAAGTAAATGGATGAAGATGATAGTACTTATAGGGGTGACTGTGCTGTTATTGAGAGAAAAATAATGGTAACACTATAATAACAATGATGATGATGATGGTAATAATGATACTGATAATGATGATAATGATAATAATGATAATGGTAATGATAATGATGATAGTAATGATAACGATAGTAACGTTGGTAATGATAACGATGGTGATAGTGATAATGATAATAATAACAATGACAATAATGATAAAATTATTGATGAGGACAATAAAGGCAACAGCTTACATTATTATCATTATTGTTGTGATTATTAATATTATTTATATTATTATTATTGTTATTATTATTAGCGTTGTTGTTATTGTTGTTGTTATTGTTGCTGTTGTTGATATTATCTTTATTATCATTATTAATAGTAGTATTAGTATTGTTATAATTATTATAATCATTGTTATTATTGTTATTACTATCACTACCATCATAATTGTTATTGCCATCATTACTATTATTATTATCATCATCATAGTTATGCTTATTATTATTATCATTATCATACAATTACCATTATCAATGTCATAGTTGTTATCATTATTATCATTATCATAATTATCATCATCGTCACCACTGCAAATATCACTATTATCATTTTGTTAATATCATCATTACTACGAAAGATAAACAGAGAGACAGACAAACAAACAGGTAGCTTGGGTATTAATATAATTCAATAAACAAATATCTTTTATACAATATTGCTGAATTTTATAAACAGAGATTTAAGTTTTAAAAAATAATCATAATGAATGAGAAAAAAATGAAAGATAAAAAAACAAAGTTGAATTCCGCTGAGAGCAACAAGAGGCAATAACTCCAGCAGTTGCTTGCCTGAATGCAGACATGAGAGGTCAAAAGGTTACCCCCCCCCCCCCACACACACTCTGGGTCTTGTGGAGAAAGTGAGGTCTAGCATCGTAATGATGATATTATGGATCTTGTTCTCTCTCTCTCTCTCTCTCTCTCTCTCTCTCTCTCTCTCTCTCTCTCTATCTCTCTCTCTCTCTCTCTCTCTCTCTCTCTCTCTATTTGTCTGTCTTTCTGTATGTCTCTCTTCTCCCTTCTGTCTGTCTATCTCTGTCTCTCTCTCTATATACAAACATACACAAACACACATATACACACATAGACACAGACACACACACACACACACACATATGTATATATGTGTGTGTGTGTGTATATATATAAATATATATATATGTATATATATATATATATATATATATATATATATATATATATATATATATATATATGTATGTATATGTATGTGTATATATACATATATATACATACATATGTATCTGTATGTATATGTATATATATATGTATATATGTATATATGTATATATGTATATATGTATACATATATGTGTGTCTATATATATATATTTATATATATATATACATATATATATATATACATACATATATATAAATATATATATATATAATATATATATATATGAAAGGAGAAAACACTCTACCGTGTTGATACTATGGTATAAAAACCCACAATGTAAAACTAGATTTATATATATATATATATATATATATATATATGTATGTATGTATGTGTGTGTGTGTCTTTCCGATCTCTTATCGCTCTCTCTTTCCTTCTGTACCAATCTCTTTGTCCCTTTTCCTCTCTGGATTTCTAAATCTTTTTATTTCTCCGTCTTTCTGTATCTCTCCCCCGATACCCTTGTATTTATTTATCCTTATCTGTCTTTCCATTTATCTGATTCACATCTTTCTTTCTTCGTTCTTCTTTCTATCTTTTCTTTTTCCGTGTCTCCCATTTTATTTTCTTCATGATGACGAAGATGATGAAGCTGATAATTGTGATGATAATGCTACTAAATAATAATAATAATAATAATAATAATAATAATAATAATAATAATAATAATAATAATAATAATAATAATAATAATAATAATAATAATAATAATAATAATAATAATGATAGTGACAGAAATGAGAATAATTGTAATGACATTATGGTGATGATGATGATGATAATAGTTATAATGATAATGATAATAACAATGGTAATAATAATGGCAATGATAATAATAATAATAATAATATTAATAATAATAATGATAATGGTAATAATAATAATAACAATAATAATAAAAGTAATAATAACAATAACACTAATGATAGTAATAATAATAATAATAATAATAATAATAATAATAATAATAATAATAATAATAATATTAAAATAATAATAACAGTGATGTTCATAAGTCAAGAGAAACATCCCTTTCCTCATCCCATCAAAGAAAACGGACCTGGTACCCCCCGACTTACCTATATGCAAGAGGCTAGGGGGATTTATGTGCCCTCGTGATCAAAGGCGAATTTTAAGATAATTCTTATCTTCCTTACCCACGTGTCTTTTCACTGGATTCGAGTCATTCACAAAAGATAGAAAATCTGTGGAAATTTCTGATAGATGTGTTCTGGTGTATTCATATCCGTTGTGTGATTGTGGGTATTGATGGTGAAGTAATGGTAGGAGATTGTATAGTTTTGTAAAAGAAAATATATATTATTTTTTCGCATTCTATTGCCCTTTACTTCCGTTTATTTATTTATTTACTTATTTTTTTTATTTACTCGATACACTTAGATAGCAAGCATTTATCTATAATGTCCAATGATGAGGTATCATAATTACAATGG
>NC_061854.1:4818468-4823468 GCF_019202785.1 Penaeus chinensis
AGAAATATGTGTATGTTTAAACAGAAAAATGTGTAAGCTTATACAGAAATATGTGTAAGCTTATACAGAAATATGTGTAAGCTTATACAGAAAGATGTGTAAGCTTATACAGAAATATGTGTAAGCTTAAGCAGAAAGATGTGTAAGCTTATACAGAAATATGTGTAAGCTTATACAAAAATATGTGTAAGCTTAAACAGAAATATGTGTAAGTTTATACAGAAATATGTGTAAGCTTAAACAGAAATATGTGTAAGCTTAAACAGAAAGATGTGTAAGCTTATACAGAAATATGTGTAAGCTTATACAAAATATGTGTAAGCTTATACAGAAAGATGTGTAACTTATACAGAAAGATCTTTTGCCAGTGGAATAAATGTGTGACAGTTTTTTTTTTTTTTTTATGGAACATTTAACGAGGACGAAAAGTGCGAAAATACATGAAATGAAAGATAAATTATCGTGAGAGCAATAATTTCACCGTGGAATGACGTCCGGGAGATCAGCATATGCCACGAGTGATTGAAAAGCGTGATACAGAAATTCATCATTCACTCTTGCTATTGGTTCATCCGCCGGGCCTCATTTTATTTTTAATTTTATTCTTCTTCTTTTCTTCTTCTTCTTCTTCTTCTTCTTCTTTATCATCATCATCATCATCATCGTCATCATCATCATCATCATCATCATCATCGTCATCATCATCATCATCATCATCATCATCATCATCATTATCATTATCATTATCATTATCATTATCATTATCATCATCATCATCATCATCATCATCATCATCTTCTTCTTCTTCTTTTTCATCTTCCTTGTCTTCTTCTTCTTCTTTTTATCTTCTTTATTTTTTCTTCTTTTCTCTTCTTCTTCTTCTTTTCTTTTCTTCTTCTTCGTTTCTTCTTCTTCTTCTTTTCTTTTCTTCTTATTTTCTTTTCTTCTTCTTCTTCTTCGTCTTCTTCCTTTCATCTTCTTTCAATGTTTTCTGTTCTTTCTTTCCCTGTCAGCTCCATCTTCTTTAAATAAGTCCAAAAATAGGTATCCTCTTCTTTGTCTCGGTTCCTCATCTTTATCAATAATCATTAAAAAAAATGCTAGCGGTTCTTCAATCTTTTTCGACCCCGATAAGTAGAACTCTTAATTTCTTTAATAACCACTCTATAATATTGTTCTTGTTTTCCGTACTTTCCAATTTTAATTTCCTGTGGAGAAGGGGACAGGATAGTTAGAAAAAAAAATGTTTTATAGTGATATTTGAGAGAGAGAGAGAGTGAGAGAGAAAGAGAGAGAGAGAGAGAGAGAGAGGAAGAGAGAGAGAGAGAGAGAGAGAGAGAGAGAGAGAGAGAGAGAGAGAGAGAGCGAGCAGAAAGATAGAGAGAGAAAAGAGAGAGAGAGAAGAGAAAGAGAAAGAAAGAAAGAGAGAGAGAGATAGAAAATAGAGAAAGTGAAAGAAAGAAAGAGATAGAGAGAGAGAAAAGAGAAAGAGAAAGATAAAAAAAAATAAAAATAAAATTACATCCAGATTATACAAGACACGACCTGACAAATTACATCGTGTCACAAATTACACTGACACCCTAATGGCATGCGAAGGGTGTGAGGAGACGAGACGAGAAAAGAAGGGTGAAGGGAAATGAAGAAATAGACAGTACAATATGACATTTCTTTTAATATATTTTTTATCATTTATCTATTCATTTATCCTTTAATTAATTCCCTCTGTCAGCCTGCTTGCCAATCTGTCTTTCGATCTATGTATCTGTCTGTTCATCTGTCTGTCTATTTATACCTGCCTTTCTTTCTGTAGCAATAGCTCTCGCTCTCTTTCTCTCTTTCTGTCTCTCTGTCTGTTTTTCTATCTCATTACACACACACATATACATATATTATGTGTGTATGTGTGCGTGTGTGTGCGTGTGTGTGTGTGTGTTTGTGTGTGTGTCTATATGATATATATATATGTATATATATACATATATACATATATGTATATACACATATATATATATATATATATTCTATATATAAGCATGTCTATCCCTCTATCCACCTATCTATCTACATCTATATTTGTTATATAATATATTTATATGTATATATTGACAGATCGATAGAAAGAGAGAGAGAGAATGCATATAAGTCGAAAAGAAACTTTATTCAATTGCATTTCACTTTCTGCACCTCCTCTAAAAAAAAAAAAAAAAAAAAAAAAAAAAAATGCCTTTCGTCGGGGGAAGAAAATGTTACTTTATTCCGATTCCCATTCCCATTCCCATCCCCTCATTGACCCTCTTATTCCCCTCTCATCCTCCCCTTCCTTATTCTTTCCTCCCCCTACTTCCCCACTTCCTGTTTCCACATCCCTCTCCTTCTGTCTCTTCATTCTAAAAGGATTATGCCTTGGAAACTTTCGCAAGTGTTGAACGTAAAGATTCACTCAAAGATCTCTTGCTTTCCTGAACGTACGCATTAGGATATGATTTACAGAGGGACGGAATTCCAGAAAGGGGAAATTTTTAACCGGAGACGAACATTTTGAGATCTATATCAGCTTCCGAGGAAAGGCTTCGCTGGTTTGAGCTGAATATCTTTCTTTGTTATTTTTCTTGAAATCTTTAAATATATATATATATATATATATATATATATATATATATATACATAATTTTATATTTTTTTTTTTTTGAACCCGCCATTCATCATCTGCAGACATAGGCCTCTCTCAATTCACTATTGAGAGGTTATATGGTAGGCCCCCCTTTTGCCCCTATTGAACCAGGGTTCAGCGGGGTTAACACTTTGCCACGCGGTGACTTCCCTAAAAACACCCGTTTGACTTCCAAGGCGAAGGGCCGTTTTTTCGGGCTGGGTCAGCGGGCCCAGCACAGCTTTTTTTTAAACGACCGACGCCGGGAATTTTAAAAACTCGGACCGAGGGTCGAGGCCGGGCTTTTTACAAATTGGACCCCCCGTGCGGGCAATGTGAGAGTATAATATAATAATTAAAAATAATACAATATATATCATATATAATAAAAAAAAATATACAAAAAAAACCCCCTAACAATTTAGTGAGATTTTGATTGAAATTTAAGTGAAATGATGGAAAAAAGAGATTGAGATTGGTGAGGTGTGTGGGTGAGCCTCAAATTTGTTTTAAAAAAATTGGAATCTCCCACCACCCCCCAACCCCCCACGCAATACCAAAAGTTTTATATCACCACTCACACACCCTAAACCCAAAATAAAATAAACTACAATTCCCCAAAAAACAGTAAAGATGTGGAAATATTTTATACCTCCTCACACAAAAAATTTAATCTAAAACCTCACCCCCCCCCCCCCCCACAACTCTAACCAACTAAAAATCACACACAACAAAAAAAAAAATAATAACAACATAACCAAACAAAAAAAGACCACCCTCACCTAAACAGGGCGAATTTTGCAAACCGTGGAAGAAAAAAACAACTGAGGCCTCACCATACTCAGCACCCATCGAAATCTGACCCCTCTGTCTCTTCCCGTTTCCCTCGTTCTCCTCCAAAACCCCGCCTGCTCAAGAGAGAGGAACCGCCCTTTCCCTTGAGAATACTGTATAGCCCTAAGCTCTATTTTCTTAAAGAGAGAGAGAGAAAAAAGCCTGATGTTGAAAGAGTTAGAGATTTTAAGATATAATTCTAATTTAATGATTAGCTTTTTTTATTTTTAATTTCAAGATAATTAGGATGTAAGGAGATTGAAAAGAAGGAACGATAGAAGTAGATAGAAGTAATAAAAAGAGAAAAAGAAAAAAATAGGCATGGGATTCTTACCTCAGTCCTCGGGTAATATTTACTTCATTTAGAATACCAAGCAAACTCCAATATTTAAAAGTAATATTTAATTAACAAATAAATAGATGAATTAACAGACAGATAAAGAAATGGCTAGATTATCAAATAAAAAAAATACACAAACAAATAAACAAATAAACAAACAAATAAAAATACACAAGTAAATAAACATTAACATAAGTAAATCAACAAAAACACAAGTAAATAAACATAAACATAAGTAAATAACCAGAACATAAGTCAATAAACAAAAACATAACTATATAAACATAGCCAAGCAAGTAAACAAACATAAATAAACACAAAATTAAGAAAAACAGAGTTTCTCTGACGCTGACCTGGTTCTCGTATATATCTTTTTTTCTTTTTTTTATCTCTTTTCTCGAGACTCGAGACTTGCTGATGAGGACATTCAGCGGAATAGATGCTGACAGTCGCTAATAATTACCATGAGCGTGTGGAAGGCTTTCGAGCAAGTATGTAAAATGTATTTATATGTATTTACAAACGTTTTTTTTTTTTTTGTGTGTGTGTTTACCTTTCCTTCTGAATATTATACAGTCCCAGTGGGTGTGTGGCTATTTGTACTTTTGCTTGGAAAAAGGAGAAACGGGAGAGAGAAAGAGAGAGAGGGGGGGGGGGGGGGGGGGCGGAGAGGGAAGGAGAGGAAGAGAGAGAGAGAGAGAGAGAGAGAGAGAGAGAGAGAGAGAGAGAGAGAGAGAGAGAGAGAGAGAGAGAGAGAGAGAGAGAGAGAGAGAGAGAGAGAGAGAGAGAGAGAGCGAGAGAGGAGGGGGGGGGGGGGGTTTAACCCGACAGACAAATATATATATATATATATATATATATAGAGAGAGAGAGAGAGAGAGAGAGAGGAGAGAGAGAGAGAGAGGAGAGAGAGAGAGAGAGAGAGAGAGAGAGAGAGAGAGAGAGAGAGAGAGAATGAAATGGATAGACAGAGATAAATAGACAAATAGATAGACTGATCAGCAGACAGGTACACAGGCGGAAAGACACAAACACACACACAAACACACACACACACACACACACCCACACACACACACACACACACACACACACACACACACACACACACACACACAGACACACACACACACACACATACACACACAGATAAATAAATAAAGAAAAGCATAG
>NC_061854.1:4843468-4850968 GCF_019202785.1 Penaeus chinensis
AAATCGTCGAAAATATTCAGCACACAATAATGTAACATATCGATAAACAGAATATGTATAGATATACTAAATACACAAATAATGAAATATATAGACAATGAATCTATAAAGAGAGAAGATAATAAATAAGCGAACCACAACCGGCTCTTCCCGACCACCGACCAGCGCCCGCCAGCTCGTTTCCTCAGACACCCGAGCATGTTTCGAGCTTCTTCCCCGTTATTCGCTATGCAAGGAAGAAGAGTCGAAACATGTATTGTGGACCGTGAAGGTGAATCTGAACCCGACTAAGTATACACTATTCGAACACCAGTTCCCTAAAGCTACGTCTTGTAAAGGAAAAATCTGTTGTCGGGTGAGGAGACGAGTGTAGGTCGATGCTCAGAAAGCAGACGCGGTTATCATCATCTCCAGCATTATTACAACACACACATACAAACATATATATATATATATATATATATATATATATATATATATATATATATATATACATATATATATTTATATATATTTATATACATACATATATATAAACACATATAAATCTCTCTCTCTCTCTCTCTCTCTCTCTCTCTCTCTCTCTCTCTCTCTCTCTCTCTCTCTCTCTCTCTCTCTCTCTCTCTCTAAATATATATATATGTATATATTTATATATATACATATATGTACAAATATATATATATATATTGCTTAGAAATAGAAGAAAAGGGGAAAAGGTTACATGTGTGTGCATTCCGTTTCAGAAAATACACATATACACACACACATACAGTATATGCATACATATGTAGGTATATATATATATATATATATATATGTGTGTGTGTGTGTGTGTGTGTGTGTGTGTGTGTGTGTGTGTGTGCGTGTGTGCGTGTGTGTGCGTGTGCGTGTGCGTGTGTGCGTGTGCGTGTGTGTGTGTGTGTGTGTGTGTGTGTGTGTGTGTGTGTGTGTGTGTGTGTGTGTGTGTGCATATATTTACACATAGATATATCCATATATATACACACACATATATATGTATATATATGTATATATATATATTCGCACACACACACACACACACATATGTGTATAACATATATGTATGCATGTATATATATGCACATATATCTACATCTATTTACACACACACACACACACACACACACACACACACACACACACACATATATATATATATATATATATATATATATATATATATATATATATATAAAATGTGTGTGTGTGTTTGTGTGTTTGAGTAAATATGTTATCAGTACATATCTCCTCATTTTTATTTCCCTTTACCTGAAACTTTTTAGCACGATTCTCACGAAACAATTCGCCAACTCCAGGAAGGCAGACGACGTGGAATCCCTAACCCGAAGGCGAATTTCTCTGGTCTAATAGCGACATGAACTCCGTACTTTTTACAGCTTTATACATGTCACCTGAGTCAAGGACGCTAGAGTCAGCACCATTATGGTATATGGAATCATGGGGTCGGAGAGGAAGAGCAAAAGTTCTCTCGACTAAAAAACTCTCAGATCTCATGGTGCCAAAGAGTTGCTCCTCTAATCTTTTCAACAGCGTAAAGGTTCAACAGACTCAAATTATCATTTCATTTCCAGAGAGTAAAGGACGTAACACACAAAACCAAATATCAAGTTATGGCGTAAACTATACAGCAAAAATATATATATATATATATTTGTTGACAATTTTTAACACATTCCTAATTCCATGTGACTCAGGAGCGATATATCATCGAAGTATATACTCGTAGCTAACAGTTACAGATATAGATACATATAGATATAGATACAGACACAGGAGACTGCGGTTACTGCGTAGTATCATAGGATGATTTCAAATTTACGTTTTATCATGATCAGTCTTTTATATATGGAAGAATATTTCGCAAGTAACAGGTCATATAGCTATTATTGTTGTCATGTTAAATTATCTGTAAACATATTGTTCATCAAGAATAATAAGCGAATATCCACTTAGCTAATGTACTTTGTGATATATATATATATATATATATATGCATTTTGTTCTTCTTCTTTTTCTTTCTTTCATTCTTTCTTTCTTGCTCTTTTTCTTTATTTTTATGTTTTCTGTCTTCCTTTCTTTTTTTCTTTCTTTCTTTCTTTTTCTTTTTTTCTGTCTTTCTTTCTTACTTTTTTCTCACCCTTCTTTTCTCTATCTTTTATTCTCTGCTTCTTCTTCTTCTTCTTCTTCTTCTTTTTACTGAAGTGAAGAGTAATACTTGTAAGTCTCAATGATATTCCTAACAATAATGCCACTTTAGTATATCCTGAAAGTAACTGTCAATTGAGTCAATATACCAATGTTTAATTTACAAGATGAAACAGCCGTGGAGAATTAGCATATTAAAGCTGCTGACACATCCTTCTTATTCTTTAAATGACAGAGCATATTGTTTTATGAACACTGAAAAACAACAGCATATTAACGTGCGCGCATAGATAAAAAGGCGAACGAAATCTTCAGTTCATAGAGCGACAGTAATTTTCAATTCATATTTTCAGTTCATACACGACAATCATTTTCAGTTTCATATAGCAGTGTTTCATTTTGTATCACTTTAAGCTGACATTATTTTTCTTAACTTCATAAGTTGTTAACAATATAAAAAATTCCCATAAGCTATTAGTTACAAGAACCAATAGCGTAATTCGAGTCAAATTAGTGGAAGGTGTCCCTTGATTTATAGCAGAACGCAGCATTAAAATGTATGAACTCACCAGCTGTTACGATGGTAATACTATATCATTATACATTTTCCCAAACGTTAAAAATTCTCAATCCCGATCATTTTTATTCATTAATCCAAAATCCATAATCATTCCTAAATATTCCAGTTATCCAAATTCATTCCTATTTATTCCTGTTATCCATAATCTTTCAAGTAAACCATAATTATTCCCCCTGAGTGCCCATTCCAGGCAGAATTGAACAAAATAATACCAGTTATCCAAAATCATTCCAGGCATCCATAATCATTCCTAATCATTCCAGTCATCAACAATCATTCCAGTTATCCAAAATTATATCCACATTCCTGGCAGAATTGTTCAGAACTCAGGAATTCCACGAGACAGGAATTCTGTTAGGCCTCAAATCTACCCACAGAGAAGCAAGGCGGCCGAAATGGATTGATGGTAGGCCTAAATATAATGTTTGTTTCTTTTGTGTTATAAACTTTGTTTTCCGGGCCAAAGCGACTTGAATGGTGTTGATTGTAGGCCTTCTATTTTTCCATTTCATTTTTTCTTTATTAATTTATTTATCTATTTATTCTTTTTTGTTTGTTTTTTTAACCTTCCATGTAACTTAACAACTCTACGTATGTTTTGCTTTCTGAACCAAGGCGATCTAAACACTGTTGATTATAGGCCTATATCTGTTTTGTTTTGCTTTTTGTCCTTTTTTTTTTTTTTTTTTCCATGTAACACATCGCTACGTATGTTTGTTTCTATTTTTTTTTTTTTTTTCCTCTGATGTTAATTGCTTTCTTTCTTTCTTTCTTTTTTTCCTTTCTTTATCTTCCGCCTCCTCTTTTATTTCTTCTACATTTGCTTTCTCCTTCTCCTTCTTCGTCTTCTTCTCTCTCACTTCCTCCTTTTCTTCCTCCTTTTCATACCCCTCTTCTTTTTTCATCTCTTTTTCTTTTACTTCTTCTTCTCTTCCTTCCTCCTCCTATTCTTTTTCTCTCTTCCTCCTCCTCGTCTTCCTCTTCCTTCCCTTTTTTTTCTTCTTCTTTCACTTGCTTCTGTATGTCTTCATCTTCCAACTACTTTTGCTTTTACATCCATTTTCTTCATCAAGAACAATTTTAGAGAAAGAATGAGAGAAAAGACAAAAGAAATAAAAAATGTTGCGTTATTCTCGGTAAACAAATAAATATATAAATTGAGCCCAAGAAGGCATGGATGATTTTATTTTTTATACATTTCTTTATATTACTTGTAGAATGTAGCTAAATCTGTTACCTTTTTATATTCATCAATTTATTTTTCTGTCTGCCTGTTTATCTCTGACTCTCTTCTGCAATCTCAATCTGAGAGAAAGGGAGAGAAGAGAGAAAGAGAGAGGGGGGGGTGGGGAGGCAGCCAGACAGACATACAGAGACACAGGCAGACAGAGAGACAGAGACAAACAGACAGACAGAGACAAACAGACAGACAGAGACACAGACAGACAGACAGACAGAGACACAGACAGACAGCGACACAGACAGACAGACAGAGACACAGACAGACACACACACACAGACAGAGACAAACAGACAGACAGAGACACAGACAGACAGACAGACAGACAGAGACACAGACAGACAGACAGATAGACAGACAGATACATATATATGTATATGTTTTATAAAGTTTTAGATTTATGTTTATCAAATAATAAGCCATCTGAATGAAAATAAACAGATCGACTGACAGAAATATTAAAAACAATTATCAACAGACAGAGACGGATTAAGCAGATTCTAGATAAATTCCACAAAATATTCGATATCACGTCCACACTTTACGCTCTTTTTTAAATAATTAGTTTGATCATCACTCCAGATAATTCCTCAGCAACGTAATTAGAACAAATCATTATAATGCATTTGATAATCATTAATGTATCACTACCAAATTCATTTTTCTCTTTTCTTTTTTTTCCTTTTAATTAAATGATGGATTTGTTTAATTATAATCAATATGTTTGTATTTTTTTTCTAATTTTATAATGAGGACCGATACAATTTAATCGACTCAGATCCAACGTAATGAAAAACCCGTGTAAATATAACCACCAGAATACATATAAACAAATAAATAAGTAAATATAATACAATAAAACATGAATTAACAAAAATAATACAATAAAACAAATAAACAAAACAAATAAAGATGAGATCAATACTATCACTAGTTCAATGTGTTTTTTCCTGAGCGTGATGTTACTTGTCGATAGTATTGAGCAGGAATGTGTATCAGTGTAGTTTGACTCGTGTATTGGAGGTAGTAAATAGTCTTTTCTGCTTGGCCTGAGATCATGAAAGGTATTGGAAATTATGTTTAAGATTTTATAAGGTGAGTTGTAAGAGATACAGGAGAGAAGAGAAGAGGAGAGGAGAGGAGAGGAGAGGAGAGAGACAGAGAGAGAGAGAGAGAGCATATGTTAGACATATTCATATACGTGCGTGTCTGAATGTGAAGGTAAATGAATTAAACTACGTGATTATTTTTGTGCTTGAATGGGCACGTGTCTGTATATGTATCTGTCATTATATGTGACATTCCAAGCGTCAAGGTGCCAATCCTGTTAAAAAAAAAAATAATAATAAAAAAAAGAGAGAGAGAGAGAGAGAGAGAGAGAGAGAGAGAGAGAGAGAGAGAGAGAGAGAGAGAGAGAGAGAGAGAGAAAGAGAGAAAGAGAGAAAGAGAGAGAGAGAGAAAGAGAGAAAGAGAGAAAGAGAGAAAGAGAGAAAGAGAAAGAGAGAAAGAGAGAAAGAGAGAAAGAGAAAGAGAGAGAGAGAGAGAGAGAGAGAATAAGAGTGGTTACCTTCCCTTACCTCCCGATAATCTTGCAACTTTGCAATCACAAAACTTTTCCCAAACGGTCTCGAGGTATTTTTAAATCCGGGTTCCAACGACTTCGATCGGAAATGGGTTGATCTATAGCGAAATTTTAATAGCAGCCTAAACAGGATGTAGTGTAAGACTGTGGAGAGGAATATGAAAAAAAATAATGATAATTAGATAAAAGATAAATAGTTCATGAACATATAAAAATGAACATTTCCTTTCGCTGCCCTTAACACAGTTAAGAAACATATCTTCATTCGCACTTTAGCAAAGTTCAGCGCATATGTAACAAGAAAACAAAGGTACATCTAAATTCCTTTCTAAAAGCATTCAGATCGTAATATATTGTCAAATGATCCTAAGTGATTCACAGTATATATACCGGGGACGTGCCTTACATGTTACCTCATGATTCACTTCGTCTATTCGTTAGTTAAAGTCGTATTATTGTTATTAATAGTAATTGTATAGGTTTTTTTTTTTTTTTCTTATTCATGCTTGTTGTTGTAGTTGTTACAATCACTGTTGTTATAATTTTCATAATTAATGATGCTAGCACCATTATTAATACTAGTATTATTATTGTTATTCTTATCATTATCATCATCAGCATTATTATTATTATTATCAGTATCATTATTATCAACATTACTATTATTATCATTATTATGTTATTATTTTTACTACTAACATTAGATTTATTTTCATGATTTTTTATTGCAATTATTATCTTATATGCTGTCATCATCAGTATCTTTATC
The DNA here is from genome assembly GCF_019202785.1 of Penaeus chinensis. NCBI lineage: Eukaryota > Metazoa > Arthropoda > Malacostraca > Decapoda > Penaeidae > Penaeus > Penaeus chinensis. The sequence goes on from NC_061854.1 coordinate 4,849,830, forward strand.
ATCAAATAAATTACATTTATCTTGATTCGAGATAAATGATAATGATAATAGTAATGATAAAAAGGATAGCAGTAAATGTAATAATGATTATTATTATAATAATGATAATAATAACAAGGATAAAGATAATGATAATGATAATGATAATGATAATGATAGAAATAATGATAACAATCATTATCATTATTATTATTATTATCATTGTTGTTGTTGTTGTCGTTGCTGCTGTTGTTGTTATGATAATAATAATAATAGTAATAACAATAATAATAAAACATATCTTAGCAAACCCAGACTCTGCAACATCCCACTTTGCAATTTAAAAAAAAAAAAAAAATAAATAATAATAATAATAATAATAATAATAGATATAGATGCTGAACTACCCCGTGAGATTAGCAAAATTCGACAGATGATTGTGACGTTGCAAGATTGACTCCCCCATTCGCTTGCATGCAATCATTTCGTCTGACTTTCTGCCTGATTCGTTTCGTTTCGCTTCTCTGTATAAATGATTAGGATCCCGGATGTTGTTTGTCTGAGATATGTTGGAAATCTCTCGGATGGGGGGGAGGGGGGGGAGGGGGGGGGGAGGGGAAGGGGGAAGAGGGGAAAGGGGGGAGGAGGGGGAGAGGGGAAAGGGAGGGGGAGGAGGGGGGAGGGGGGGAGGGAGAAATTATATATATATGCAAAACAGCTGATTTGACTAATCTTTTGTTTGAGTTCAAGCTGATGAAATCATAAACCGGGGTTGCTATGCTTTGGAGAAACAAACAGACAAGCATTTTAGAGATGATTTTTTGCTTATTTTGATACCTTTCAAGATTTCTTTGGTCATTTGTATATCCATATTTACATATTCTAACTTGCCTATTGTAACTTGCATATTCTAATTTACATATTCTAGCTTACATACTCTAACTTACATATTCTAACTTACATACTCTAACTTACATATTCTAACTTACATATTCTAACTTACATATTCTAACTTACATATTCTAACTTACCTATTCTAACTTACATATTCAAACTTACCAATACTGACTTACATATCTTAACTTACATATTCTAGCTTTTGTTTGAACACGTCCACTTGCGTTTGTTAGTTCCCCTAAAGTACCGCTGTTTTTCCGCCC
>NC_061854.1:4855968-4863468 GCF_019202785.1 Penaeus chinensis
CCCATTAGACAACGATAAAAAAAAAAAAAAAATTACACACTACAAATTGCAAGTTTCGAAAAAAAAAAAAATGAATGACGAAAAGAGAAAAAAAATGACAACAGCGCCTTCGCGTGAACCTTCCCCGCTTGGCATCGCGAGAAAGGGAAGAGTGAGTGACAGAGAGAGGAGAGAGAAAGAGATAGAGAGAGAGAAAGAGAAAGAGAAAGAGAAAGAGAAAGAGAAAGAGAAAGAGAGAGAGAAAGGGAAAGAGAGAGAGAGAGAGAGAGAGAGAGAGAGAGAGAGAGAGAGAGAGAGAGAGAGAGCGGGGAAGAAGAGATAACGATAAATAAAAAAAAAACATATTTCAGCAAAAAAATGGAAGACTGGAAAAAAATAAAAAAACGGAAAGAGAAAAAAGTGTCCACGGCGCCTACGCGTGAACCTTCCCCGCTTGGCATCGCGAGAAAGGGAAGAGTGAGTGACAGAGAGAGAAAGAGAGAGAGAAAGAGAGGAAGAAGAGATAACGATAATAAAAAAAAAAAATGTTTCAGCAAAAAATGCAAAACTAGAAATAAAAAAAAACGAAAAGAGAGAGAAATAGATGGAAGAAGAGATAACGATAATTAAAAAAAAAAAAAAATCAGCAAAAATTGGAAAACTAGAAATAAAAAAACAAACGAAAAGAGAGAGAAAGAGAGGAAGAAGATATAACGATAATTAAAAAAAAAAAAAAAAAACATATTTCAGCAAAAAATGGAAGACTGGAAACAAAATAAAAAACGAAAAGAGAAAAAATGTCAACGGCGCCTACGCGTGGACCTTCCCGCTTGGCATCGCGAGAACCGAACTCACGGCCGTCGATCTCCGAGGCAGAGGCGGAACCACTGAGCCACGGAGGCGTGACGTAAATAATTAAAAATAACTTTATTTGAATGTTTCATTAGCCTAGTCTTTGTCTTCAGGATATGACGGTTGCATTACTATTATTGTTATGTGTTAATAATAATAATATTATCATTATTATTTATAATATTAATATAAATGTAAATAATAATATTTATTAATACTAATGGCAAAAACTGTAGCAATAATAATAATAATAATGATAAGGATAAAGATAAAGATAAAGATAAAGATAATGATAATGATAATGATAATGATAATGATAATGATAATGATAATGATAATGATAATGATAATGATAATGATAAGGATAAGGATAATAGTGATTATAACAATCATCATTATTATTGTATTATTATTTCTATTGTAATTATTATTATCATTACTTTCACTATTGATGCCATTACTATTTATAAACATATACGTCAACACAGCATTTACAGTGATAAAAGAACAACTCTTCCCTTGACTTTAATAGATTAATCATTTAAATTTCCTTCAATAACTGTCAGTCGAGCTTAATGACTTCCTGCACAATAATGCCACGAGTATTTAGTCTGCTTATATTACAACAGAAAGAGACAGAGCGTGTGATTTCTTTTCCCTGTTTCGTAGTAAAAACTGGATTTTTTATTTCTAGTAATGAGTATGTCATACTTTTGCTCTTTAGAAAGAATTTATCTTGTTCATAATATTAGTAAAATGATTTATTAGATTAACATGATCGCTCTTACTCTAGGAAAAATAATTTAATATACTTGTATTACACTGAAATCGCATATTTTCTGACGTAAAATTTTTACATCGAACAAATTATTTGTTATCATTATTATAATTACCTTTACCCTTATCCTTATTATTGTTACTGTTGTTATTATTATTATCATTGTTATTGTGACTGTTAGGATTAGTATAAGTATTATCGTTTTAATTTTTGTCATTGTATCATCATCATCTTTATTTCTGTTTCTATGATTATCATATTATCATAATCATCATTGTTATTGTTACTAATACTGTCACATTTATAATCATTATTACTATGTTTATCTTCATTATTGTTATTATTTTGACTGTCATCCTTATCAGTATCATTCCTAGCATTATTATCATTATCATTTCATTATCATTATCATTACCACTTTCATTATTACTACTATTATTATCATTATTATTCTAATTATTAATGTTATTATTATCCTCCTTCGTTAATAGTAGTATTGATACCATTATTATCTTCATCATCATCATCATTGCCACATCATAATTACTTTTATCATTTCGCACGTGGTCTCGCCCCTCACACAGTGTCAACAATATCGAAGAAAGAGAGAGAGAGAGAAAGAGAAAGAGAAAGAGAGAGAGAGAGAGAGAGAGAGAGAGAGAGAGAGAGAGAGAGAGAGAGAGAGAGAGAGCAAGAGAGAGAGAGAGAGAGAGGGAGATACGGAGAGAGAGAGAGAGAGAGAGAGAGAGAGAGAGAGAGTGTGTGTGTGTGTGTGTGTGTGTGTGTGTGTGTGTGTGTGAGAGAGAGAGAGAGGGAGATAGAGAGAAAGAGAGAGAGATAAGGAGAGAGAGTGTGTGTGTGTATGTGTGTGAAAGAGAGAGAGAGAGAGAGAGAGAGAGAGAGAGAGAGAGAGAGAGAGAGAGAGAGAGAGAGAGAGAGAGAGAGAGAGAGAGAGAGAGAGAGAGAAAGAGAGAGAAAGAGAAAGAGAGAGAGAGAGAGAGAGAGAGAGAGAGAGAGAGAGAGAGAGAGAGAGAGAGACGATTGACCTGCGCAATCATGTTATTCATCCTTTTCTTCAATTCTCATCATATAACGACAATTTTATTATTTTTCCGCATGTAAAATACGAGATTAAAAAAAGGAAAAACGAAAAGCGAAAAACAAATATCAATGGCGCCTACGCGTGACCTTCCCCGCTTGGCATCACTCGTATGGAAGTTAGATTTTACTGTTACTGATATTATTGTTATAATAATGGATTTATTATTACCATCATCATTGTCCTTATTTTTATTATTATCATAAATTATGGTAGTATTGATTTTCGTTATTATTATCCACTCCCCTTATCCTCATACCGTATTTACTATCCTCATTCCTCCCACGGTCTCGCCCATCCACGCAGCGTCAACAACATCAGTCCCAAGCGAAGCCCTTCCCTTCGAGGCTCAGGAACTCGCGGCAGGAAAGTCTTGTTCGTTCAGTCATGTAATTGAGAATTTCTGCGCTAATGTTGCCTGGCGTAAAAAAAAAAAAAAAAAAAAAAAAAAAGGAGAGAGAGAGATAGAAAGACTAAGATAAAGTAGAGATGAAGTATGAATAGAGAGATAGGTAGAAAAAACAACAACAGAGAAAGGGAAGAGTGAGTGGCAGAGAGAGAGAGAGAGAGAGAGAGAGAGAGAGAGAGAGAGAGAGAGAGAGAGAGAGAGAGAGAGAGGGAGAGAGAGAGAGAGAGAGAGAGGGAGAGAGAGAGAGAGAGAGAGAGAGAGAGAGAGAGAGAGAGAGAGAGAGAGAGAGAGAGAGAGAGAGAGAGAGAGAGAGAGGAAGAAGAGATAACGATAAATAAAAACATATTTCAGCCTATAAAATGCTAGATCAGAAAAAAAAGAAAAAAAAATGTCAACGGCGCCTACGCGTGGACCTTCCCCGCTTGGCATCGCGAGAACCGAACTCACGGCCGTCGATCTCCGAGGCAGAGGCGGAACCACTGATCCACGGAGGTCTTAGGTAAGTTATTAAAAATAACTTTATTTGAATGTTTTATTGTCCTACTTTATGTCTTCAAGGCATGACTGTAATGATAATAATGATAATAATAATAGTAATAAAGTTAATAATAATAATAATAATAATAATTGTAATAATGATGATAATAACAATAATAATAATAATGATAATAATAATAATAATAATGATAATAATAATAATAATAATAATAATAATAATAATAATAATAATAATAATAATAACAATAATAATAATAATAATAATGATAGCGATAGTGATAGTGATAGTGATAGTGATAGTGATAGTAATAGTAATAGTAATAGTAATAGTAATAGTAATAGTAATAGTAATAGTAATAGTAATAATAATAGTAATAGTAATAGTAATAGTAATAGTAATAGTAATAGTAATAGTAATAGTAATAGTAATAGTAATAATAATAATGATAAAGAAGATGATAATAGTAATAATGATAATAATGATAACAATAATAATAAGATAATAATAATTACAATATTACAATAATAATGATGCTAATAATGCTCATAACTCTCATCATCATTATATTATTTCTATTGTAGTTATTATTATTACTATCATTACTATTATCATAACTTTAGAGGCACATCAACGCAGCATTTACAGTAATAAAAGAACAACTCTTCCCTTGATTGTAACAGATTTATGATTTAATTTTCCTTCAATAATTATCAGTCGAGCTTAATGACTTCCTGCACAGCAATGCCACGAGTATTTAGTCTGCTTATATTGCAGCAGATAAAGTGCAATTTCTTTTTCCCGTTTCGTAGTAAAAACTGGAAATTGTCTTTTAATGAACATGTCATGCTTTACTCTTCAGAGAGAATTCCTTCTTCATAATATTAGTTGAATCCTTTGAAAGATTAACTTGATCGCTTTTAGTTTCCTTTCGACGATTTCATAACTTTTTAGAAAATCACCATGCTTTACTCATCAGAAAGAAATTATCGTATTCAAATTTCAAGTAAAATGATTTATAAGATTGACGTGATAGCGCTTAGTCGAACGAATTCTTCAGCCATTCCAGAACTTTTAATTTTTTTTCTTTTTTTCACCATACCCTTGTTCCACTGAAATCGCATAGTTTTTGACGTAAAATGTTAGCATCGAACAGCCGATATGTTATCATTATTATCCTTATCCTTATCTTTATCATTATTTTTACTATTATTATTGTTATTGCTATTGCATTATTGTAACTCTTATTGTAAGTATTATCATTTTCACTTTTGCCACTGATCTTGTTATTGTTATTATCATTACTTTTGTTATTATGATTATTTTATTAATATAATCATCATTCTTATTGTAACTAATGCTAACAAATTTATATTCATGTTTATCATTATAATCATCATTATTTTTATTCTTAACATCATCAATATCACAATTATCACAACCATTATTATAATTATCATTATCATTACTACTATTACTATCATTATTACTATTATAACAGTTATGATAACCAATTATATTCATTATCATCATCATCATTCGGAATAGTAGTAACATTGATATCAATATGGCTCTCATTATCCTTCCTATCATATGATTGAGTCATGTGATTGAACATTTCTGAACAGATGTTGCCAGACCTAATTAGGTTGTAATTATAGTCATCGGTACAACGTTTTCTCCGAGTCATTAGTGAAGGATTTTGAATGAAGCTCTGACCTTATTTTTTTTTTTTTTTTTCTATTCTATGTAATGCGGTCGTCGTAAGGTAGGGAAAGAGAAGGGAATAAAAGGAGGAAGAGGGATAAAAGAAGAAAGGGGGAAAAGGAAGGTGTTACGGTTAAAGAGCGAGGTGAGGGAAAGTAGGGGAGAGAGAGAGAAAGAGAAAGAGAAAGAGAGAGAGAAAGAGAGAGAGAGAGAGAGAGAGAGAGAGAGAAAGAGAGAGAGAGAGAGAGAGAGAGAGAGAGAGAGAGAGAGAGAGAGAGAGAGAGAGAGAGAGAGAGAGAGAGAGAGAAAGGGAAAGAGAAAGAGAAAGAGAGAGAAATAGAGGAAGAGAGAAAGAAAGAGAGAGAGAAAGAGAGAGCGAGAGAGCGAGAGAGAGAGAGAAAGAGAGAAAGAGAGAAAGAGAGAAAGAGAGAAAGAGAGAAAGAGAGAAAGAGAGAAAGAGAGAAGGAGAGAAGGAGAGAAAGAGAGAAAGAGAGAAAGAGAGAAAGAGAGAAAGAGAGAGAAAGAAAGAGAGAGAGAAAGAGAAAGAGAAAGAGAGAAAAAGAAAGATAAATACAAATACAAAGGAAGATTGGAAAAACGAAAAGAGAAAAATATTGTCAACGGCGCCTACGCGTGGACCTTCCCCGCTCGGCATCGCGAGAACCGAACTCACGGCCGTCGATCTCCGAGGCAAAGGCGGAACCACTGAGCCACGGAGGCGTTAAGAAAATAATTCAAAATAACTTTATTGGAATGTTTCATTATTAAAAACAATTAACTTTAAATGTCTGATTAACATGCTCTCTGTATTTAGAGTAAGATGTAAATTATTGTTATTATTATCATTATTATTATTATTATTATTGCTGTTGTTATTATTTTATTGTTATTATTATTATTATTGTTATTATCATCATCATTATCATTGAGTGTATGTGTGTTAGTGTCTTTGAGTCTGTGTGTGTGTGTGTGTGTGTGTGTGTGTGTGTGTGTGTGTGTGTGTGTGTGTGTGTGTGTGTGTGTGTGTGTGTGTGTGTGTGTGTGAATAAAATTAATTTTAATAAAATTACGCGAGGCAGTTTATTGTTGTCATTATTATTAATAGTAGTAGTATCTTTATTATTATTATTATTACTATTATCATTATTATTATTTTAATCATTATCATAATCATTATTATTGCTATCAGTATCATAATTATTATTGATATCATTATCATAATCATAATAACTATTATTGCTATCATTATCATTATCCTTATATATATTATTATCACTATTATCATTATTACTGTTATTATTATCATTATTATTATCATTGTTGTTATTATCACTATTTTTATTGTTATCATTATTATTGTTATTATCACTTTTCATTATTATTAAGTTTGTCATTATTATTATCATTAAGAATATTATTAATAACAATATCAATAATGATAACAATGATAATAAAAATGATGATGATGGTGTTAATATCATTTAAAGTCATAATGATAATAACACTAATATTAATAACAATGCTTTTAATAAAAATTATCATAATCATAATAAACATAATAACACCGACAATAACAAAAAACATGCAACATACTACAACAGCAACACAGAGAAAAACAACACTGATACAGAGTGATCATGGAAATCATTAAATGTCATCATTGGGAAAAGCCTTATAAGGTTTAATACTAACTCGTCTGGTTTCTCCTAAATAACCGTGTTGGGAATTCGTCCTTGGTATCTGAGAGTGTACAATATATTCCACGCTCGGTTTCATCTGTTTTTTTTTTTTTTTTTTTTTTTTTTTGAAGGTGGAGATTGAGCATGTAGGTGCTTTCTGGGTGATTATTAAATGCATGGATAATGAGGAGTCTGGGAATTATGGCTATAGTGTGACTATGAATTTGTGTGTAGGTGTGTATACACATGTACGTACATATTCACAATCATACTCATATAAATATATATATATATATATATATATATATATATATATATATATATATATGTATATATGAATATGTGTGTGTGTGTGTGTGTGTGTGTGAGTGAGTGAGTGTGTGTGTGTGTGTGTGTGTGTGTATGTGTGTGTGTGTGTGTGTGTGTGTTGTGCGTGTGTGTGTGTGTGTTTGTGTGTGTGTGTGTGTGTGTGTGTGTGTATGTGTACATAGAAAAGCGACA
>NC_061854.1:4887401-4889901 GCF_019202785.1 Penaeus chinensis
CGTCGTTTAATGACCTTTGACACAAAAGGGTCATCTGTTCCCTCCTCTGTAACAAGGAATGACGTCATAGAAATCGCCATTTGCATTGCGTACGATGATTTCGAAAATTGGGATCGGCGTTTTCTAGATAACTTCCATCTCCATGGGTATTATTTTTGTCTTTTAAATTTTTGAGGGTTTATCTTTCTCTCTTTCTGTTTATTTTTCTCTTTCTCTTTGTTTTCTCTCTCTGTCCCTCTCTCGCTCTCTCTCTCTCTCTCTCTCTTTCTCTCTCTTTCTTTCTCCCTCCCTCCCTTTCTCTCTCTCTCTCTCTCTCTCTCTTTCTCTCTCTCTCCCTCTTTCTCTCTCTCTCTCTCTCTCTCTCTCTCTCTCTCTCTCTCTCTCTCTCTCTCTCTCTCTCTCTTTCTCCCTCACTCCCTTTCTCTCTCTCTCTCTCTCTCTCTCTCTCTCTCTCTCTCTCTCTCTCTCTCTCTCTCTCTCTCTCTCTCTCTCTCTTTCTCCCTCACTCCCTTTCTCTCTCTCTCTCTCTCTCTCTCTCTCTCTCTCTCTCTCTCTCTCTCTCTCTCTCTCTCTCTCTCTCTCTCTCTCTCTTTCTCTCTCTTTCTTTCTCTCTCTCTCTCTCTCTCTCTCTCTCTCTCTCTCTCTCTCTCTCTCTCTCTCTCTCTCTCTCTCTCTCTCTCTCTCTCTCTTTCTCTCTCTTTCTTTCTCTTACTTTCTCTGTCTATATCTGTTTATCTATCTTTTTATCTATTATTTTCCATCCTTCTACCCATCAATTTGTCTATATATCTATCTATCCCTCTATTTAACTTTCTATCTATCTATCTCTCTATTTATCTTTTTATCTATCTATCTCTCTATTTATCTTTCTATCTATCTATCTCTCTATTTATCTTTCTATCTATATATCTCTCTATTTATCTTTCTATCTATCTACCTCTCTATTTATTTTTCTATCTATCTATCTCTCTATTTATTTTTCTATCTCTCTCTCTCTCTATTTATCTTTCTATCTATCTATCTCTCTATTTATTTTTCTATCTATCTATCTCTCTATTTATCTTTCTATCTATCTATCTCTCTATTTATTTTTCTATCTATCTATCTCTCTATTTATCTACTTATCTATCTATCTCTCTATTTATTTTTCTATCTATCTATTTCTCTATTTATCTTTCTATCTATCTCTCTATTTATCTTTCTATCTATCTATCTCTCTAACTATCTTTCATTTTACTTATACAATATTATAATTTTCATAATTGTTCTTAATAAAATGCTTCCTCTTGTATGCCTTTTTTTCTCTACGTTTCATTTCCAGTTCCAGATTATATAGATAGATAGGTAGGTAGGTAGAAAAATAGATAGATAGGTAGGTAGATAGATAGATAGATAGATAGATAGATAGATAGATAGGTAGAAAGATAGATAGATAGGTAGATAGATAGATAGGTAGATAGATGGATATATAGGTAGATAAGTAGATAGATAGATAGATAGATAGATAGATAGATAGATAGATAGGTAGATAGATGGATATATAGGTAGGTAGGTAGATAGATAGGTAGATAGGTAGGTTGGTAGGTACGTAGGTAGATAGATAAATAGGTAGGTAGATAGGTATATTTGCATATCTTATTTTTAATACCAAAAACGAGTAGAAAATACAAAAACAAAAGTCACAACTAAAAGATAATGGTTTGTGAGTTGCATATAATGACCAGTATTTCTCTCTTTCTTTTTTATTAAGAATAAAAGTAAAAAAAATGCTCGAAAAATACTCTCCGGGAAGGAAGCAGAGAGGGGAAAATTGTTAAAACCTGAGTGACTCCTCATTATAAATGGATTTTCCTGATCTTGAAATAGTATGAGGCAAATTACCTTTTTTTTTTCTCTGTTCTTTTTTCTTTCTTTTTTTTTTTCTTTCTTTTTCTTTTTTTCCTTTTTTTTCCTTTTTCTTTCTTTCTTTTTCTTTTTTTTTCTTCTTTTTTTTCTTTTCTTTTTTTCTTCTTCTTTTTTCTTTTTCTTTTTTTTAATCAGCTTTTGCTCTTCCCTCTGAAGTATAAGGATTTTATACTATGCTGGATTCCGGCAATTTACTTTTTATTAAATAAAATCGGATGGGCTTATATTTTGGGTAATATTTCAGAAACGAGGGAAAGGTAGTCCGAAATTAAGTGGATTTTTTTATTCGTCATTAAAAAATAATGATATAAAAAAAAAAAAAATGAAAAAAAAAGCTTTAGCAAAGGATCAATTTGAAACAATTTAGATAATTTAAACGACGACTTTAGAAATATTAGTCACTATATAAGAGAAAAGGCAAATATGAAACTAAAGTTTGATTATCCATTAAAAAAAAAAAAAAAAATCTCGTAAATTGCAGAGATCAAATATAAAATTAACATTCACAAGTTACAACACTCCTGTAGACCATTCTTACGCCAAAGATTTCAATGGGGAAATATGGATAAAGGTTTATAAATTTTATTATTCCGCA
>NC_061854.1:4899901-4912401 GCF_019202785.1 Penaeus chinensis
TAGGTAGGTAGGTAGGTATGTTGGTAGGTGGGTATGTTGGTAGGTATGTTGGTAGGTAGGTAGGTTGGTAGGTAGGTATGTTGGTAGGTAGGTTGGTAGGTAGGTATGTTGGTAGGTGGGTATGTTGGTAGGTAGGTTGGTAGGTATGTTGGTAGGTAGGTAGGTAGGTATGTTGGTAGGTAGGTAGGTAGGTATGTTGGTAGGTAGGTAGGTAGGTATGTTGGTTGGTAGGTAGGTAGGTAGGTAGGTAGGTAGGTTGGTAGGTAGGTTGGTAGGTTGGTAGGTAAGTTGGTAGGTATGTTGGTAGGTAGGTAGGTATGTAGGTAGGTAGGTAGGTAGGTAGGTTGGTAGGTAGGTAGGTAGGTTGGTAGGTAGGTTGGTAGGTTGGTAGGTAGGTAGGTAGGTAGGTTGGTAGGTATGTTGGTAGGTAGGTATGTTGTTAGGTAGGTAGGTAGAGTGATAGATAGTTAGATAGAGAGAGAGAGAGAAATTGGTAGATAGATAGATTAGTAGATAGATAGATTGAGAGATAAATAAATAGATAGATTAGTTAGTTCAATATATATAGATAGATTAGTTAGTTCAATAGATATTGATAGATTAGATCGATAAATAGATATAGACAGATTAGACCGATAAATAGATATAGATAGACAAATAAATATATATAGATAGATGGATAAATATATATGTTATGCAGACAGATAGATGTGTGTATCATAAACAATCAAATCACATGGAAAAACACTCATGAAAAATATTATCTTTAATAAAACATTAAAGATAAATAAAAAACAAATAACAAAAATACACGGCGCCTACGCATGACATTGTCACGCTTGGCATCGCGAGACTCGAATTCACGGCCGTCGATCTCCGAGGCGGAGACGATGCCACTGAGCTACGGAGGCTTAAGAGTCATTGTAAAATATTATGTTATTTGGGTGTTTCATTGTCGTACTTTCTGCCGTGTCATTAGTCTCTTTCGAGGCCGGATTCTGTGAATGTTTTTTTTAATTATTATTGTCTGGCTTCATTAGTAGAAGGAAAAGGTTGGTGTGAGGTTTCCGAGCTGAGGTTTTTGATGAATGAGTTTCATAGAAGTCTGGTCATTTCTGTGAATGTGTCCTTGTTTCTCTTTCCCTCTTGATCTACCTCTTTCTTTCTTCCTCTTTCTCCTTCTCTCTTTCTTTCTTTTTCTTTCTCTTTCCCTCTTGATCGATCCCTTTCTTTCTTTCTCTTTCTCTCTCTCTCTCTCTTTCTTTCTTTTTCTTTCTCTTTCTCTCTCTCCCATTCTGACTCTTTCTTTCTCTTTCTCTTTCTTTCTCTCTCTCTCCTTCTCCCTCTTCCTTTCCCTCTCCCGTTTATAATTCTTTTTTTCTCCCATTCCTCCCTCTACCTTCTCTTCTCTTCTCTGAAGCCAGATTTCCAAAAGCCTTAGAGCTTAAAAACAAACCAACAATTACTGAGGAAAAAGGTAAAGCTGAATAAAGATGCAATGCTGTTGCAAAACCGATTGAGAAATGCTCAATGGCCTTCATCAAAAGCCACATAAAAATTGTTTCTCTCCTGATTCATAATTGCAAGGTATTTGAAATGAATATAGGATAAAAGATTTTTGTGATAGGCTAGTTTGATAACCTTGAGAATCTTTTAAATACAATTGTTTTTCTCTTCTCATTTCTAATTACAAGATATCTGAAACGAATATAAAATAAGAATAAATTTTGGTAGTCGTTAATTCTGACAGAACCCACCCCAACCCTTTCCCCAATAAAAGGATGAGATTAAGAATTTTTATATATTATTTATGTAAAAACTATAATGAAAAACCAGTCTTTAGAATATCCATTAACGGACATATAAGGTTTTCATAAAATCACCAGTGAGTGTTCTTTTAAATAACATTCTAATGGGTAATAGGCATGTTGACTGTTGCAGCGATTGCCTCCTGAACAGCTACTAGTTGGCCTTTCAAGATCATGAAGCGTCAATTTGCAGTAATTCTGAAGTGATACGAGTGAATAAACTGCATAAGGAGACGGGATGGATATTCTAGACTATGACAGATCAATTTAGATTTTGAAAAGTTAAGTCTATAGCTTTTCCTTTTCACCTCTTTGCAACAACAACAACAACATATTATTGCATTCCTTTTAATGTCTGTGTATATGTTGCAATATATGTGGTGTCAAAGTGCAAAACACGTCAGACTAGCATTTTTATGGTAAATGCAAATACCGTCTGAACCAAGGCTGTGCTACTTGTTAATGATTAAAACAAACAAATGTGCTAGACATCAAGGTCCTATAATAATACTGTCTGAAATATATATTCTTTTTAACTGTTGATGGAATAGATGGGTCAGTTTATAAGTATAATTAAATAGTTAAGTGCTTTGTAAGATTGATAGCTTACCGGAAGTGCATAGACAGTGACGAGTTTGTTTTCCGACGGAGCGTAAGATTATTTTTTTGTCCTACAAGTATTTGTTTTCGTCATGGTTGTTACTTTTACTTGCTTGAGGGTTGATTCATATATTCACATAGAAATACAACTTAATTTGTGTTTGTTATAATTAACTATTTGTTTTTCTTGTGATTATTTTACTTTTAGTATAATATTTAATTCACTGAGCATGTTTATAATAATTTAACTTTTGTTTATCTGGTGATCATTATTATTTTCGTAATATCTAATTCATCTATCAACTTTGAGACATTGAATTATTAATTGCTTTTTATAATGATTTCTATTTTGTTTTATAACAGTGAGTCATAACTGTCTAGTTGTATTTGAAGAGTTAAGAACCCAAATAATGTGTTATCTGGTTTTCTTTTTTTTCACCTGAACTTTGGTATTGATTTTTAGCATATAGAGTTTAAAATATTCAGTTAATAAATGTATAGATTTTTTTTTTTTTTTTTTGAAGATTGAATTGAAACCTTGAATTGCACTAATTAATAGTATCAATACTGTCACTTTGAAATCACTGATTAATTCTGTGAAGTTAAACTATAATTGAATGAGAACATTTATTCATTTAAAATAAAAAGTCTTAATAAGTCAGAGCTGAGTTTGTACGATCGCTTTGATATAAAATCGACTGTCTCTTTTTCGCTTATTGTAATTATATATTTTTTTGTGGGTTTCCTTTTTCTACTTGTGACTTTCCATATAAAACACACCTACGCACACATACACACTCGCACACACACGCACACATGTAAACACACACGTACGTACACATATGCAAACACACGTACTTTAAAACAAGGTGTGAATAATGAAAAAAATATATAATAAAAGACAGTTGTATAGACAATTGACGATGAATGATTTATATATATACATAAAAAAAAAATATATGTGCATATATAAAAAAATATATACAGTATATATATATATATATATATATATATATATATATATATATATATATATAATTTATGATTATAATATATATATTATATATATAATATATATAGATTAGATATATAATATATGTATAATGTATATATATATATACATATACATAAGACATTATGATCACATTTACCATTATAAACTGATATAGATAGATTAGACAACTAAATATAGATTGATAAATAAATAGATATAGATAGCCAGATGGATATATTTATATATATATATATATATATATATATATGTTATGTAGACAGATAGACGTATGTGTCATAAACAATTAAATCACATGGTTGTCTTACTGAGAGATAAAACACTCACAAAAATTGCCAACATAATCATGCCCAACAAATAACGATAAAAAAGAACAAACTAAGATAAAAAATAATAATAATAATAATAATAATAATAATATTTAAAAAAAAAATAAAGATAAATAAAAAAAAAAAAAAAAAATCAACGGCGCCTACGCATGACATTGTCACGCTTGGCATCGCGAGACTCGAACTCACGGCCGTCGATCTCCGAGGCAGAGGCGATGCCACTGAGCCACGGAGGCTTAAGAGTCATTGTAAAACATTATGTTATTTGGGTGTTTCATTGTCTTCCTTTCTGCTGTGTCATTAGTCTCTTTCGAGTCCGGATTCGGTGAATGTTTTTTATTGTTTGAATTCACTAGTAAAATGATAATTTCTGTGACCTTTTTCTTGTTTCTTTTGCTCCTTATTTGTCTAGCTATTCCTATCTCTCTTTCTTTATCTTTCTCTCTCCCTCTCCTTTTCTAACTCACTCTCTCACTTTCTAACTCTCTCTCTTTCTAACTCTCTCTCTCTCTCTCTCTCTCTCTCTCTCTCTCTCTCTCTCTCTCTCTCTCTCTCTCTCTCTCTCTCTCTCTCTCTCTCTCTCTCTCTATCTCTCTCTTATTCCCTCCATTCCTCCCTCTCTCTCTCAGTCCCTCCATTCTCCCCTCTCCCTCTTCTCCCTCTCTGAAGCCAGATGTCCAAAAGCCATTCACCATGCACGATATATAGAGCTTAAAAACAAACCAAAAAATAACAGAGGGAAAAAAGTCAAGCAGAATAACGATGCAATGCTGTTGCAAATCCGATTGCGAAATGTTCAATGGCTGTCAATGGCCTTCGTCAAAAGCCACATAAAAATTGTTTTTTTCTCCTGATTCAGAATTACAAGATATTTTAAATGAATATAAGATAAGAAGAGATTTTTGTGATAGGTTAGTTTGACAACCTTCAAAAAAAAGAATATTGTGGGTTGTGATAATGATTGAGTTATGATAGTGAGATGAGTTGTGAGTGCCCTGTTGTGATGCCATTACATGCAAGTTGTGATGCCAGTGTTATCGTACATGTAGTGATGATTATGTGATTATATTATACACAATGCTTTTGTGTGATATATTACACCATGTGAAATATAGGTTATGTTTAGTTTATATTGCCGTGTAGCATATCACCTATATGAAAGAGTGAGATTCTCTGTACGATTTATAGAGTACAATATTTTATTTTGTCTCTGTAGTCACACGTCTGGCAGTAACAGACGGAGCCTGGCGTGTGGGGGAGAGGAACATGAAGATTTCCATTTCATTTTTGTCAGAGCTGATCTCCAATGAACCTACTTTATGTTTCATCGGTGTTTTCTCCACCCTCAAGCACCATAGAGAAACACCAAGCAAACCTAGAAGACGAACATGGGGCAGTGATCCAGCAAATTCAGTTCTGACGTCTGTTATTGTTGCCTGCCCCTGGCCTCCTCGACCTCATGGCCTGTCGCCTGCCCCGCGCCTCGTCCACCCTCGTGCCAGGTCAGCAATCACCCAACTCGGCAGTGTACTTCATTAGTGCAGTGGTGTGGTGCTATAGTGTAGTGATGCGTATTGTGCAGTGCCTATAGTGTTCGTGCAGTGTTTAGTGTGCTCAGGGGACATTATTCGTAGCATAAGGGAAGCGGACCGAAGCATATTGAGGTTTTGTACGAGCGAGATATATCTTTACGTTCTCTACGACGCTTCGTGAGCGACTGATTCTCTCGTGCTTGTGGCTCGCCTGCCCTCACGTGTCCGCCGTGACGTCACCGCACTGGCACCGCGTACACGAATGCCAAACACTCGCTGCCTCACGCTACATTTACGTATTTTCACCGGATTTTCGGCGATTTTGCTGTATGATCTTGACACCCATACCACGTTATAATGGGCGAAGAGAAGGGAAAAGAAGATACCAGTAAGAGCGACCCTGAGATCAATCCCACAGATGTTGCTACATTGCTGCAGTGGATAATTCAGAGGGATGACGCCCGCCGGATTGAAGACGAACAAATATGAGAATGAGAATCTTTTAAATGCTGTTGTTTTTTCTCCTCCGGTTCATAATTGCAAGATATATGAAATTAATATAAACTAAATAAATTTTGATCATAGGCAATTCTGACACCCCCACCTACCACCTCCTCTCCATTAAAAGATTAGGATTTTTTATATACCCTTTACGTATTGTATATTATGATAATCATTAACCAGTGAGTGTTCTTTTAAATAACATTCTTATGGGTGATAGGCATGTTGACTGTTGCAGCGATTGCCTCCTGGACAGCTACTGGTTGCTCTTTCAAGATCATGAAGCGTCACTTTGCAGTAATTCTAAAGTGATACGAGTGAATAAACTGCATAAGGAGACGGGATGGATATTCTAGACTATGACAGATCAATTTAGATTTTGAAAAGTTAGGTCTATAGTTTTTTCTTTTCACCAATTTGCAACAACAACAGCAAAATATTATTGCATTCCTTTAATGAATGTGTGTATGTTGCAATATATTTTGATGTACAAAACACGATAAACCAGCAACTTTATGGTAAATGTAAATATTGTCTGAACGAATTTTTGTATTGACGAAGGTAACATAAATAAACATTATCTTCACAACACAAGAGATGTATTTAACCGGTTTCGAATATATCATCGTCAGAAACACTTACATAAATATTTATTCGTATATGCATTTCTGACGAAGATATATAATCGAGAGAGAGATTGAATTAAGATAGAGAGAGAGAGAGAGAGAGAGAGAGAGAGAGAGAGAGAGAGAGAGAGAGAGAGAGAGAGAGAGAGAGAGAGAGAGAGAGAGAGAGAGAGAGAGAGAGAGAGAGAGAGAGAGAGAGAGAGAGAGAGAGAGAGGGAGAGAGACAGAGAGAGAGAGAAAGAGAGAGAGAGAGAGAGAGAGAGAGAGAGAGAGAGGGCGAGAGAGGAAGAAACAAGCGAAAGAGAGACACACTGGCTGTGTTAGCAGAGCATCCTTCGAAAGCGTCGATTTGTGTGTGACTTCGGCGTCCCATCTCCTATGGCTCAAGCATTCCTTTATATATACATATTTTACAAAAACTAAATTCTTTCGTTAATAGATCAAAGGTAGGTGATATAACGGTTATATTTGTTTTGCTTTTCCTTAAAGATGAAACAGTTCAGATTAAAAAAAACGGTTTCCCAAAGGATATTTATAAAATTATATCTATTGAATAATCAACATTCTGTAAATCTTATCATAAAGCAATTATTCACCTATTAAAGCGAATGCTTAACTGGTCATGGGAATTATGGTTAAACGTCATTGCAACTTTCGTCATTTTGTTCATGTCAAGTTGAGATGACATGACTCAAGTTGAGATGACATGACTCAAGTTGAGATGACATGACTCGAGATGACATGACTCAAGTTGAAATGACATGACTCAAGTTGAGATGACATGACTCAAGTTGAGATGACATGACTCAAGTTGAGATGACATGACTCAAGTTGAGATGACATGACTCAAGTTGAGATGACATGACTCAAATGAGATGACATGACTCAAGTTGAGATGACATGACTCAAGTTGAGATGACATGACTCAAATGAGATGACATGACTCAAGTTGAGATGACATTACTCGAGATGACATGACTCAAGTTGAGATGACATGACTCAAGTTGAGATGACATGACTCAAG
The DNA here is from genome assembly GCF_019202785.1 of Penaeus chinensis. Taxonomy (NCBI): domain Eukaryota; kingdom Metazoa; phylum Arthropoda; class Malacostraca; order Decapoda; family Penaeidae; genus Penaeus; species Penaeus chinensis. The sequence continues at coordinate 4,907,334 of NC_061854.1, forward strand.
TTGAAATGACATGACTCAAGTTGAGATGCCATGACTTAAGTTGAGATGCCATGACTCAATTTGAGATGACATGACTCAAGTTGAGATGACATGACTCAAGTTGAAATGACATGACTCAAGTTGAGATGCCATGACTTAAGTTGAGATGCCATGACTCAATTTGAGATGACATGACTCAAGTTGAGATGACATGACTCAAGTTGAGATGACATGACTCAAGTTGAGATGACATGACTCAAGTTGAGATGACAAGAGACATTAAGATGTTTCATGCCTCTCTCTGAACACTCATTTTCATTCTTCTTCACCTGTTTTGCTATATGTTTTCACCCGTTTCACCTCCGGTATTGCAAGAAAAGACAGATTGTATGAAATATAATGATTTAATAAATATACGAAAAAAAAAAAAAACAGGTCATTTGTTTTTATTTTTGGTCTTACTCTTTAGTTTTTTTTTTTTTTTTTTTTTTTTTTTTTTTTTTTTTTTTTTTTTTTTTTTTTTTTACTGAAATTGCAAGAAAGAACACATTGCTTTGAAAAATGAAGTTGCAAACCTAACACAAATATTTCCTTTACTATGTTTTCTCCTCTTTTCTATATCTTATCCACTTCTTTTATTATCATATTTTATTTATTATTCTTTTTTCTGTCTTCACCATTTCTCCAGGTGTTAAATATTTCGTGGATATTAGGCAAAAGCTGATGTGCCGAGTTAATAGATTTTTAATATCACGCTAAAACTAATGTTATGTCGTTAAATAATTGACCGTTAACTTTTTAAAATCCGGTTCGCGTGAAGCATTTTATTATCATCCACACCTCTTCGCTTTTTATTTATATATTTATTTATTTATTTTTCTTCGATTGTTTGTTTGTTTGTTTCTTTCTTTCTTTCTCTCTTCTTTGATTGGATTTATTTATTTATTTATTTATTTCTCTCTTTCTTTCTTTCCTCGATTTTCTTCCTTTCTTTCTTTCTTTTTTTCTTCTTTGATTGGATTTCTTTCTTTCTTTCTTTCCTTCTATTTTTCTTCGATTTGTTTTCCTTTCTTTCTTTCTTTCTTTCGTTCTTCTTTGATTAGATTTCTTTCTTTCTTTCTTTCTCTCACTCTTCCTTATAAACGCAAGGCTAATATGAATAACAATACCTTTCCCCATTCCATTTTATTTCTCAACCTTCCGTAACTCCAACAAAAAATCCACATAAATCCACATAAATCCACATAAATCCCACAGCCACAGGCCATAAATCTCGAGTAACCAGCATGAACAAGTACATTTCCGCTTAGCTGATGGCCAAATCGCATATAATTAATCTCTTTTGTGCCCGAATGCCGGCGCCCTTTGAGGTCCTGATAGCCACAGATAATGGCCATCAATGATTATTAATGTGGACCCGTCCTCGACTTCGTATTAAAGGTGTATTTTCCAAGATGCCGTTCCTGTGGCGGTGGTGGCTGTGGTTCAGGGGAGCTCTGTGTGTGATCAAAGCTTAGGGTTTTATTTGATTCTGATTAATGGAGCAGTTGATGGGAATTCGAGTGATTCTGGGGTGGAGGAGGTGAATATGTTATATATATATATATATCTCTCTGTGTCGGTCTCGTGCTCGCTGTCTCGCTGTCTCTGTCGGGCTCGTTCTGGATTTCTCTCTCTCTCTCTCTCTCTCTCTCTCTCTCTCTCTCTCTCTCTCTCTCTCTCTCTCTCTCTCTCTCTCTCTCTCTCTCTCTCTCTCTCTCTCTCTCGCTCTTTCTTTCTCTCTCTCTCTCTCTCTCTCTCTCTCTCTCTCTCTCTCTCTCTCTCTTTATTTCTTTCTCTTTCTCTTTCTTTCTCTCTCTCTCTCTCTCTCTCTCTCTCTCTCTCTCTCTCTCTCTCTCTCTCTCTCTCTCTCTCTCTCTCTCTCGCTCTCGCTCTTTATCTATCTCTCTCTCTCTCTCTCTCTCTCTCTCTCTCTCTCTCTCTCTCTCTCTCTCTCTCTCTCTCTCTCTCTCTCTCTCTCTTTAAAAAAAAATATCACAGAATGCACATATATCCATTACAAAGCTAGATAAATAGGGAGAAAAGTCACTGTAAATATAACAGATATAACGATACCTTTAACATAGTTAATGTACAGTAAATGTGGAATGCGATAGGGTGTGACGTCACGATCGAGTGAGGCTAACGAGATAATGAAGATAATGAAGAAATCTGACCACCATTTATAAAATGACGGAAGATGAAGAAAAAGGGAAATTCTAGATAAAAGTAGTACGTAAGAAAAAGCAGATGTAACCTAATTTTCGAAAATTACGATAATGTCATGTTCTTGAAATAAGACACTGAGGAAATCAAATATAAAGAAATCCCCCCTAAAGAATATATATTACAATATAACATTTTGGGTGATTCAAAGAGAGAGCATCTTCGTTATCTACCAGATATCCTGCTCGAGATCAGATTTCAACATTCCCGTGCAATTGCAAAGGAGAACTTTCCAGGTTCTTGCTGCAACGACTGCAAGGAAATAGAAAATACAGATCATGTTACACCGAATCTCCTGTGAAATTATCAAAATATTGTATGTAATTATTTTAGGAATAAGAATAAGAATAAAAAAGGATAATGTATATAAAAAAGGAACCGAGTGATAATGATATAACAAAATAAACACGAAAAAAGGATAACATGATAACTGGAATCGGTAAATAAGAAATAAAGTAATTGGTCAAACGAATAATGCGAACGATAATAATAATAATAAGAATGACAATAACAATAATAATAATAATGATAATAATAATAATAATAATAATAATAATAATAATAATAATAATAATAACAATAATGATAATAATGATATCAATAATAATACCAATAATAATAACAATGGTAATAGTAATAATAATAATAACAATAATAATAGATAATAATAATAATAACAGTAATGATAACAATAATAATGATAATAATAATAATAATGATTATAATGATTATAATAATAATAATATAACAAATAAAAATAATAATTATTATTATGATTATAATTATGATCATAATGAAAAAAAAAAAAATAACGATAATAAATATAATAGTAAACAATAACACCGTGCAAATAATAATAGATAATACAGGAAAAACTGAAGCCACAGTATTGATAATTGTGTGTGTGTGTGTTGACACGTGACCAACATCCGGGTCTTGCCTCTTTCATCATTTGTTAGGTGATGTGCACGGGATATGCGTAAGCTGAGCAAGAAAGAGAGAGAGAGAGAGAGAGAGAGAGAGAGAGAGAGAGAGAGAGAGAGAGAGAGAGAGAGAGTGAGTGAGTGAGTGAGTGTGTGTGTGAGAGAGAGAGAGAGAGAGAGAGAGTAAGTGAGTGTGTGTGTGTGTGAGAGAGAGAGAGAGAGAGAGAGAGTAAGTGAGTGAGTGTGTGTGTGAGAGAGAGAGAGAGAGAGAGAGAGAGAGAGAGAGAGTAAGTGAGTGAGTGTGTGTGTGAGAGAGAGAGAGAGAGAGAGAGTAAGTAAGTGAGTGTGTATGTGTGAGAGAGAGAGAGAGAGAGAGAGAGAGAGAGGGAGTAAGTGAGTGTGTGTGTGAGAGAGAGAGAGAGAGAGTAAGGGAGTGAGTGTGTGTGTGTGTGTGAGAGAGAGAGAGGGGGGGAGGGGGGGGGGGGGGAGAGGGAAAGGGGGTGGGGGAGGAGGAAGGGAGGGAGAGAGAGGGGGGGGCGGAGGGAGGGAGGGGGGGAGAGAGAGGGAGGGTTGGAAGGTGAGAAGAGGAGGAGAGAGGAGAGGAAAGAAAAGGAAAGGAAAAGATAGAAGAGAAGAAAGAGAGAGAGAAAAGTAGATAGATAGATAGATAAATAGACAGATAGATAGACAGAAAGCAAGACAGAGATATTAAGGGTTTGCATAAAAAAAATATCACAGCCTAGCAAGAGACAGAGAGACAGACTGACAGACAGAGAGAGAGAGAGAGAGAGAGAGAGAGAGAGAGAGAAACAAATAGATAGATAGATAAATAGATAGAGAGACAGAAATATAAAAATATTAAGGGTTTGCGAAAGAAATTTTATCACAGCCAAGCAAGAGAGAGGTAGATAGACAAATAGACAGACAGATAGACAGATATTCTAAGTGTTTGTAAGGATTTTCATCACATCAAAACAAGAACTGAAAACCAATTACAAAAATATTAACGAAAATAATAACAGCCTTTAAAATAACGAGAACTCTAGGAAAATTATATACATAATGGTGATGGTGATGATGATGATGATAATGATAATGATAATGATGATGTAATGATAATGATAATGTCAATGATAATGATAATGATAATGATGATGACGATGATGAAGATGATAACGATGATGACGAAATAAATATAATAATAAAAGCAAAGAAGGACTTATGGAGGGGAAAAAAACACTTGATCTTCACCCTTAAATTGAAGGTCAGGGGATATTTACATAAAAAATATCCATTATACAGTTGAGAAAGTTTTAGTAAACGACGAAGAAAGAGGCGATAGCAAAGATTTAAATTTAGAAAGATTTGGAATATGAAATAAAAAATTTAAAAAAAAATATTTAGAATTTAAGAGAATTTCGAAAAGGCGACAGTAGTGATTGAGAAGTTAGAATTTTGAAAAAAAAGAAAAAAAAAAAAAGAAAAAAAAAAACTAGAAAGATTTAGAATTTAAAAGAATTTAGAAAAGTTTTAGTAAACGGTGATGGGAAAGATTTAGAACTTAGAATTTAGAATTTAGAAAAATATAGATTTAGAAAGATTTAGAATTTAGAAAGATTTAGAGAAAAGTTTTAGTAAACGGCGATAAGGACTTAGATTTAGAACTTAGAATTTAGAATTTAGAAAAATATAGATTTAGAAAGATCTAGAATTAGAAAGATTTAGATTTTTTTTTTTTCAAATAAAAAAGTTTTAGTAATCGGCAACAGGGAAGATTTAGATTTTAGAGTTTAGAAAGTTTTAGATTTAGAAAGATTTAGAGAAAGTTTTAGTAACTTAGAACTTATAATTTAGAATTTAGAAAGTTTTAGACCTAGAAAGATGTAGAATTAAGAAAGAAT
>NC_061854.1:4929901-4932401 GCF_019202785.1 Penaeus chinensis
TTCACGAGTTCCTCTTCAGACGAATAATTAACCGAAATGGATCTACTTCGGATAAGTATTCGAATAATTCTTTTAAAATCTCAATATCCTAAAATCACGTGCTTCTGCTTCGACTTCATAACCCGCGTCTCGTGTCTTCCTTTGTTGCATCCTCCTCTTCTGCCATTGCAACTGAATATGCTACCCCAATATTCGAATATTAAAGGAATTCAGGAAAGGTAATGAGGCAACTCGATCAAGAAACCGAAGCAGGATCCTATTGCAATATCAACGGCTGGCTGGGAGACGCAGCAACAAAAGAGAAAACTCGAGTTGCAAGCTTCCAGGTAACGAGAGAAGAAAAAAGAGGCACGTCAACAAACCTGATTCCTTTGCACTCTTCTCTTCAGAAAAAAAGAAGTTTCAGTTGTTCCTCTTTGAAGCAAAGGTGAGACGAGGCGAAGATGCACTTCGTTGCACTCGCTCGGAAGCGCTGTTGCAGGAGGGAGGTGCATCAAGCGTCGGATTTTATTTCTAATTTTTCTTTTTTTTGGGGGGGGAATTGGAAAACACCCCAAAAAAAAAATTTTTTTTAAAAAAACCAAAAAAAAAAAAAAAAAACCCTAAAAAATAATAAATTTTAAAAAAAACACACAAAAAAACACACACACACACAAAAACCCCCCAAAAAAAACCCCCCCCACACACACACACACACACACAAAAAAAAAAAAAAATAAATTTTTATATATAATATATATATATATATAAAAATTTTTTTTTTTTTTTAAAAAAAAAAAAAAAAGTGTGTGTTTGTGGGTGTGTGTGTGTGTGTGTTTGGGGGGGGTGGTTGTGTGTGTGGGTTTTTTTTTGTTATTTTTTTTGTGTTTTTTTTTGGGATTTTCCCCATGTACAATTTTTTTTTATGTGTTTTGTGTTTTTTTTAAAATTTCCAAAAAAATAAATTTTTAAAATTTTTTTTTAAATAAAAAAATATTAAAAATTTTTTAAAAAAAATTTTTAAAAAAAAATTTTTTAAAAAATTTTTAAATTTAAAATTTTTAAATTTTTTTTAAAAATTTTTAATTTTTATTTTTTTTTTTTTTTTTTTTTTTAAAAATTTAAAAAAATTTAAAATTAAAAAAAAAATTTTTTTTTTTAAAAAATTTTTAAAAAAATTTTTATAATTTTAAAAAAAAAAAAAATTTTTAAAATTTTTTTTTTTTATTAAAAAAATTTTTTTAAAAAAAAATTTTTAAAAAAAAAATTTTTATTTTATTTTTTTTTTTTTTTAAAAAAAAAAAAAAATTTTTTTTTTTTTTTTTTTTTTAAAAAAAAATTTTTTTATTTTAAAAATTTTTTAATAATTAAAAAAAAATTTAAAAAAAAAAAAATATATTTAAAAAATTAAATTTAAAAATTTTTTTTTTTAAAATAAATATATAAAATTTTTTTTTTTTAATTTAAAAATTTTTTATATTTTTTTATTTAAAAAATTTTTTTTAAAAAAAAAATTTTTAAAAAAAAAAAAATTTTTTTTTTTTTTTATATAAAATTTTTTTTTAAAATTTTTTTAAAATTTAAAAATATATTTTTTTTTAAAAATTAAAAATTTTTTATTAAAAAATTTTTTAAAATTTTTTTTTTTTATTTAAAAAAAATAAATTTTAAAAAAAAAAAATTTTTTTTAAATTTTTTTTAAAAAAAAAATTTTTTTAAAAAATAAAATTAAAAAAATATTAAAAAATAATAAAATTTTTTTTTTTTAAAATTTTTTTTATTAAAATTTTTTTAAAAAAATTTAAAAAAAAAAATTTATTAAAAAAAAATTTAAAAAATTTTTTTTTAAATATTAAAAAATTTTTAAAAAAAATTATTTTAAAATATATATAAAAAATTTTTATATTAAAAAAAATTTATAAAAAAATTTAAAAAAAAAATTAAAAATTAAAATAAATTTTTTTTGGGGGAAATTTTTTTTTTTTTTTTTTTTTTTTTTTTTTTTTTTTGAAAACCCCCGGGGGGGGGGGGGTTTTTTTTTTTTTTTTTTTTTTTTTAAAAAAAAAAAAAAAAAAAAAACAACAACAACCCCAAAAAAAAAAAAAAAAAAAAAAAAATTAAAAAAAAAAAAAAAAACCCCCCAAAAAAAAAAAACACCAAACCCCCCCAAAAAAAAAAAAAAAAACCCCCCCCCAAAAAAAAATTTTTCAAATTAAACCCCCCCAAAAAAACCCCCCCCCCCCAAAAAAAAAAAAAAACCCCCCAAAATTTTTTTTTTTAAAAAAACCCCCAAAAAAAAAAAAAAAAAAAAAAAAAAACAATTTAAAAACCCCAAAAAAAAAACCCCCCCCCCCCCCAAAAAAAAAAAAAAAAAAAAAAAAAAAAAAAAAAAAAAAAAAAAAACAAACCCAAAAAAACCCCCCCCCCCCCAAAAAAAAAAAAAAAAAAAAAAGGGAAAAAAACCCCCAAAAAAAAAAAAAAAAAAAACAAAAAAAAAAACAAACCCCCCCAAAAAAAAAAT
>NC_061854.1:4947401-4949901 GCF_019202785.1 Penaeus chinensis
AGTTTGTCGTGAAATTCTCGTTAGAATATGTCTTGTTTGTTTCTCGGTGTGTGTGTGTGTGTGTGTGTGTGTGTGTGAGTGTGAGTGTGCGTGCATGTGTGTGTGTGTGTGTGTGTGTGTGTGTGTGTGTGTGTGTGTGTGTGTGTGTGTGCGTTTGTAAGGTTTCCCATGTACAATGATGATCAAACTACTAAGCTGATATAGAATATGAGACAGACAAACAGAAACGGAGAGCACAACCGCTTGCTCGTGTGTTTGTAGAAATGAATAATCTAATACCTTTGAATCTGAAATATCCATCCCTCTCTGTTTACAACGCAGAGGTAAACAACAGACCTGTGCTCCGCATATTTTGACGAAAATCGCATAACAAAAAGACTCTTGACACACGAAAAGCTCCAACATATCACTCGCTGATTGTACAGTTGTGATGAACAAGAAAATTAGTGTATGGCTTTACCCTAGACTCCCCCCCCCCCCCTCTCTCGAAAAAAAAAAGAGAGGGGGGGGACAACCTGACGTCACTAGCACGTCACAAACTAATGACGTATGACAGAGTCTAAAATTAACAACTGTCACAACAACGAGCGAAAAAACACTGAGCAAATTTGACACTAACCATCTGCCACTTCAATTATATATTATATAATCAAATTCAAGAATATATCAATGGCAGGGGGTGTCTGCTCTCACTGTGGAGTATTTAAAAAAAAGAGCGGAGTAAAAGACTCTGTAGATTATGAAAAAACAGAGGAAGAACAAATCTGGCGGAAACGAGATAGGACAACCCTCTACAGCCTACCCCCCCCCCCCCCCCGGCCTGAGTGTGGCGACCAGCGAACACCCCGATGGCGTCCTCACTGGGCTAAGGGAGATGGAAGCCAGCAATTGCAGCCGGGCAACTTGACAGCAAAGCGATGAATGGCGTCCTTCTCGATTTTATGATATCGATGAGTGACGTCAATAAAGAAATATGCCTTCTAAGTGACCGCGGCATTACCAGCAAGAGATCGCAGCAGATACACCCAAGAGCGAGAAGCAAAATCAAGCTCTCAGCAAAACCCAAATTATCGACAGCCACAATATGGAGGAACTTATGAAAGCGACATACATGGTGAATTTTCGTCTCAATGGATTAGGGCGAATCGGAGCCATGGAAGGAGACGAACCAGGGAGCAGCTCGCCCTGGAGGGAGAACGGACGAGGCGGGCGAGGACGAGGCGAGCGAGGACGAGGCGAGCGAGGACGAGGCGAGCGAGGACGAGGCGAGCGATGACGAGGCGAGCGAGGACGAGGCGAGCGAGGACGAGGCGAGCGAGGACGAGGCGAGCCGAGGACGAGGCGAGCGAGAACGAGGCGAGCGAGGACGAGGCGAGCGAGGACGAGGCGAGCGAAAACGAGGCGAGCGAGGACGAGGCGAGCGTGGACGAGGCGAGCGAGGACGAGGCGAGCGAGGACGAGGCGACCGAGGACGAGGAGAGCGAGGACGAGGCGAGCGTGGACGAGGCGAGCGAGGCGAGGCCCGGGCCGCACAGAACAGACTGCGGCAGAGGACGTTGAATACCCAGGTACGCAATCTCTATTTCCTGTTTCAATCCAGGCGGATGGCATGGACACAGCTTAGATTTTAGATTCAAGTTCGTGCAGTACTACAAGTCAGATATCTTCGTTATCCCGGAAACAAAATTGAAGAAAGGTCAAGTTATAAATGTTCCAGGATAGAGATTCTTTGGTAACCATAAAAATCCAACATCAAACTGTGTAAAAATTGGATCTGGCGGTATTGCTATTTTGTTATCTAATGAGTAGTTTTGACATTTTAAGAATAGATAAACAGTGCGAAGGGATTCTGTCCTTTTTAACTCAAGTTTTCAAAATTTCAAATTTTCCTTCGAGCTGTTTATTTCCCCCGGCAAACTCTCCCTATGGCAAGGATCCTGATGGATTTTTCAGTAATTTGCTCAGCACTGCTTACACTTGCGAATCCAATCTCTGCATCCCCGTGGGTTACTTTAACTTTAGAATCGGTACACATGATGATACAGCCAGTGGCTCCGCGCCGATAGGGGAGAGGAAAGTCATTGGCAGGTGACTAACGCGCACGGGAAATATTTTATATCATACATGAGCGACGGAGATGAATGTGTGGTCAACGGCAGGGTGAGTTCATATCTAGATGACTGGACAAATGTGTATGTTGCCAACAAGGCAGGGATTTCAGTCGTTGACTACTTCACTTGTAATTACATAGGCATTGAATATTTTAAAGAATATTATATCCTATACTTAAAGGGATAGATAAAGATCAGAGAATGCCAATGAATTACAGTGGGATTTCACTGCTCCCCTGCTCTGGGAAACTGTACTCAGCTGTCTAAAATAACAGACTAAAAATTTTTCTTGAAGCCAATTATATACTAGTTGAGGATCAAAATGGATTCAGAAAAGAACGTAGCACCACAGAGCATATTTTTACCCTGACAACCGTCTTGAAAAATCG
>NC_061854.1:4962401-4969901 GCF_019202785.1 Penaeus chinensis
TTTATTCTTTCCTCTTCCCTCTTCCCTCTTCCCTCTTCACTCTTCCCTCTTTCCTCTTTCCTCTTTCCTCTTTCCTCTTTCCTCTTCCCCCTTCCCTCTTTTCCCTCTTTCCTCTTTCCTCTTTCCTCTTTCCTCTTCCCTCCTCCATTTTCCCTCTTCCCTCTTTTCCCTCTTCCTTTTCCCCTTTTTCCCTCTTCCCTCTTCTCTCTTCTCTCTTCGTTCTCTTTTCCCTCTTCTTTCTTCCCCCTTTTCCCTCTTCCTTCTTCACTCTTCCCTCTTCCCTCTTTTCCCTCTTCCTTCTTCCCTCTTTTTCAACTTCGCTCTTCACTCTTCCCTCTTCCCCTTTTTCCTTTTCTTTCTCTTTCTCTTTCTCTTTCACTCAATCACACTCACCCGGCACAAAGGTTCCGTTGAGTGAAGGGAAACCGTAGTGTCATCTGAAGGGTTCGGGCTGGTATTTTCATTTCTGTTAGTCATATTACAATATCTAATAAAAAATCAAGGGTTATGATAGTATATAAACACATATAAACAAAGAGAGAGAGAAGGGGGGTGAGAGAGAGAGAGAGAGAGAGGGGGGGGAAGGAGAGAGAGAGAGAGGGGAGAAAAAGAGAGGGGGGGGGCGGAGAAACACAGAGAGAGAGAGAGAGAGATGTGATAATAACATATACATACATACATACAGACAGACAGACAGACATACAGACATATATATACATACATATAAACATACATGCATACATACATACATACAGACAGACAGACAGACAGACAGACAGACAGACAGACAGACAGACAGACAGACAGACAGACAGACAGACAGACAGACATAGAGAAACATACCCCATACAGTTAGAAAGGTGCTATTCTCAAAATCTCATCTAACAGACAAACAGAAGCATCCGAAAACTACACAAAAGGCTTTAAAATAAAAACAAACAAGGGTCAGACTGTCCGCTTCAGCAATACACGTTCCCCGATATTACGACAGAGATGACTCAGATATCATATGACGCTAAGATGACTTTCATAACGCGTCCTGCTCATATTCTCATATATTCCGCTTCCGAGCTAAAGCTTTTTTCGTTTGATTTTTTTTCCCGTTAGTTTGTCATGGAAATATTGTAACCCAGCTGTAATATTGCTAGTTTTTTTGTTGTTGTTTTTTCTTACAAGTCTGTTGATAGATATCTTAGCATGATTAGGCATATGCAATCATCCATTATGTTAGATGATCTTTGAATATTTATCTTAGTGATGATAATGAATTAATCTTTTTTTTTTACCTTAATAAATGCAGTGCTATTGTATTGTACAGATCAACTTATCATCACGATAACGATGGGAATTATAAAAAAAACAAAAACAAAAAAAAAACAGCTTAATAATTCACATATTCCGTCTCGCATATTACTTCCCTTTCAAGAGATATACATAAATAGCCTTACTGCCCCCACCCGTTTAATACATAGGGGAAAGCCTGTTCTCGGTATATGATAATATGTAAAAAGAATTGTGGAAGAGAGACACAAAATGAGAAAACGTGATGGAATGTATGTACTGGACCCCCACAATATTACGTCATCAATAACTGCGTATGAGAGATCGAAGGTCGTCACTCGTTTAAGATATCTGCACCAACCGAAGATCCTCGCTTACTTGAAGCACGACTCCAACGAATTCATGAAATTAGGGAGTGATTTTAAAGAATATACAAGTCAATTCCAGTAAAAGTGACGTTAGGTTGAAGACAACCATTGCTAAAATCCATGAGGAAATGCTATGACGAATTTTCCCATTAAACTATTTATTAATAACAATCTTTTAAGAATCAAACATTAAGATAAAGCCTTCCCGCTCGCACACGAAACTTGAAATTTTTAAAAAATACATAAATAAACTAATAAAGCCACCAATTAATCTGATATATAAACAGAAAAGTAACTAAAGTCTCCGTCCCCTTTCTACCTGCGTCTCTTAGTACAGGGAGAGAAATCTCATCATAGATCCAATAGGAACGAAACCTTTTTCTGAAATCACAAATCCAAACGAGGGAGCCCAATGCCCTGTAGTTCTTCGGCTTCTCCTCCGGCATCATCCCCGTATCATTTTCTCACAGAAAACTAGGATGTTTGTATACCTGAGTCTAAGGAATACAGAAGCCAAGGGTTTTTTTATGAAGTTTGGATATAACGAAAGATTTCTTTAAAAAAAAAAAAATAATGATAATAAAATAAAATAAAGATAATAAACGTTGGTCCTGGCGAAGGTTGTTTTTTTTATAAGATTCTTCAAATATAGATAATAAACGACTTATAACTCTTTAAAAAAAAAGTAGTCAAACTCCGTGTAGAAAAAGAAAAAAATCTTTATTCTTTCCCTTCGTGTTTGTAGATTTGATTTCTTACGATGGAGGGTTTCTAATAAAAATAAGATAACCCTAAAATAGTGGCCTCCCTAAAGGGTCACGTAGGGTTAAGAGGAGTGGGAGGGGTAGGAAGCCTTAGGGGAAAAATGTAGGCTAATATGATAGGCATTCGACAGTGTTCATATTAAGAAAATTATATGAAACTATACCTTCTAAGGAATATTGTACTACAGTTAGGTAAATAAAGTCTGTCCAGATTGTCGATTTTTTTTTTTTCTTAGCCTAAGAAAATATAGGGAAATCATAGTGAAGTTAGGGTATCGTGAAAGTATCGGAGGTTTGACAAAGGGGGTCGCGAGTGTAAAAAACAAACAAAAAAAACTTAGGGGCCACTGACGTAAAACGAATTCATATCAAAGTTACAGCTATTGGGAATTATTGACATCGTTGAAGTGTGTGGAGAAAACTTTCAATTTTAGCTGGCTCCGACTAGACGCAAGGAGAGGGGCAACATCCCAGTCACACAAATATTGAACTCTCACAAACAGACAGCCAGATAGTGAACATTGGCGGTAGATTTCCGTAGATTTTCACCATGAAAAAACTATTACATTATAAAATCCGAAACGACTCTATCATTTAATCCTCTTTGAAGAGTATGACACCCAATTAGTATTTGACACGACGTAAGCATTACGGGATGTGGGATTAACTTTATCCATCAGACTATTTATAACATGTATCCCCTTATACTACATGATCTGAAGTACTTCCAACCTAGTCTCTTCATTCACTCAAAATGCATACGTGAAGTGAATATTAAATGATTAATGATCATCAAAAGGTGCTTTACAACTGAATTATAAAGATGCCGTAGTTGCCATTAAATGCCATAAAATGTTATTCCCTTACAGTTCTCGCTTTTTTACAACCCCCCCCCCCCCCTTTTTTTTTCTTTTTTTTTTTTTTTACGAATTCTGTAGGGTTCCTAAGGCATGTCTCCATTGGATGTGTTCACGCTCTTTGCTTGTCTCAGCAGACGATAGGGTAAGTGAGACTCGAGATTCCCTATTATTGTATTATTATTATTTGTGTGTGTGTGTGTGTGTGTGTGTGTGTGTGTGTGTTGTTGTCGTCGTTGTTTCATTATCATTATCATTATCATTATTATTATTATTATTATTATTATTATTATTATTATTATTATTATTATTATTATTATTATCATTATTAGTGTTGTTATTATTATTGCTATCATTATTATTATCATTATTATTATATCATCGTCATTAGTGTCAATTTCTCCTTATTTTTCTCCTTCTTCCTTTCATTTTCATTATACTTAGAAAATGATGAATACATTTTTTTAAAAGGAAACAAAATTTTCCTTTTCTTATCTTTCTCAATTTCCTTATGAATAAAAATACGTAAGAAATTAAGATTGAAAAAAACAATAATATTAATGGTTGTCTTGTCATTATTTTTCACATTTTTTAAAGAATTTTTAAACCAAAAAAACAACACGCGCATCTAGTCACTGTTTTTTTTTTTTTTTTTTTCGTTTACTGTAAATAGACCTGTTTTTTTTTTACGACACTTGTAATAGCAAATTAAACCACATTACTTCTTCTCCCAAGTAACCTGTCCAAGACATCGATTTTTTTTTTTTTCCTTCAAGACATACATTAGCCAGAAGATTTATGCGTGGCAGGCTCTTAGCGAGGAAATTAAGGAGAAGAGGTCATCGTGTGAGGGTCCCTACGTAGTCGTCTCCCCAATCTTGGTGTGAGAGAACTTTCTTTGTTCTTGAAAAAGAAGAAAAAAAGAAGAGAAAAAAAAAAAGGGAGGGTATGGGGAGACCAAAAGGGGGATACGAACTTAATTTATTTTGGGAAGGATTGTTTACTTAATGCTGAGAGTGTGAGATGTTGTTTAATATATATATTTTTTGTTTTTGTTTTTCTCTCTCTCTTTTCTTCTTTTACTTCCTTTCTTTTCTTTTATTTTTTTTTTTTTTTTTTTTTTTTTTTTTTGGGGGGGGGGGGAGGCTAGTACTCTACTTTAACATTCTTGTGTATATACCTCCTTTATATCTTTCTACGTGTTATGTAAGTAGATTATATATATATAGAGAGAGAGATAGATAGATAGATAGATAGATAGATACGTACATACATACATATATTGCTATTTACAATATACAAGTTACATTAGAATATCACATTCCTATTATTATTCTTACGACCAAACATACATGCTTTCTATTTCATCGTTCATTTCCGTTTCCTCCATCAACTGCATTTACACAAAGGACAATTGCTGATGAAAGTCCTTGTTGTAGGAATAAAGCTTTGAGCTCCGTCCAGTAATTTTCCTTTGAGATAATTATTTGACAATATTTGATTTTCTGATTATTATTCCCCACGTGTTTTCCTTGCTTCTTTTGTGTCGTAAAAATGTTAGTTTAAGAGAGAGAGGGAAAAGAGATAAAAAAAAATATTTATATTATGCACACACACACACACACTCACGCACACACACACACACACACACACACACACACACACACACACACACACACACACACACACACACACACACACACACACACACACACACACACACACACACACACACACACACACACACACACACACACATATATATATATATATATATATATATATATATATATATATATATATATATATATATATTTGGAACGATTTAGACATAATGTTAATTTGAGATTTATCAGTAGATAGGCTTTTAGGACGAAAATTGTTGTTGTTGTTGGAAAGGAAAACAAAAAAAGAGAAAGAATTAAATCTTGACTTTGACTTTTTATTCGTATATCCCAGTTCTTTTTTTTTTCTTATTTAATACAGTTTTGTTTTTTATATTAGACTATTTATCTCTTTACCTATCTATCTACCTATCTGTCTGTCTATTTATCTATATGTCGGTCTATCTATCTCTCTATCCATCTGCATTTCGGTCTTTCTATCTATCTGCCTATTTATCTATATAATTATCTGCCTATTTGTATGTGTCCTGCCTATCAATCAGTCTGTCTCTCAATCTGTCCATCTACTCGGTAATCCATTCGTTTTATGACTCTTTATATAATGATTTTCGAAGATATCATCGCATTCGTAAATATTTTCATTCACGCTTTATTCAAATTTCATTCACGCTTCATCCGCGCTTCATTCATGCTTCATTTAAGTTTCATCCGCGCTTCATTCGCGTTTCATCCACGCTTCATCCACGCTTCATCCGCGCTTCATTTAAGTTTCATCCACGCTTCATCCACGCTTCATCCGCGCTTCGTTTAAGTTTCATCCACGCTTCATTTAAGTTTCATCCACGCTTCATCCGCGCTTCATTTAAGTTTCATCCACGCTTCATCCGCGCTTCATTCGCGTTTCATCCACGCTTCATCCACGCTTCATCCACGCTTCATCCGCGCTTCGTTTAAGTTTCATCCACGCTTCATTTAAGTTTCATCCACGCTTCATCCCCGCTTCATTTAAGTTTCATCCACGCTTCATTTAAGTTTCATCCACGCTTCATCCACACTTCATCCGCGCTTCATTTAAGTTTCATCCACGCTTCATTCTCGTTTCATCCACGCTTCATTTAAGTTTCATCCACGCTTCATCCACGCTTCATCCGCGCTTCATTTAAGTTTCCTCCACGCTTCATTCTCGTTTCATCCACGCTTCATCCGCGCTTCATTCATGCTTCATTTAAGTTTCATCCACGTCTCATCCACGCTTCAATCTCGTTTCATCCACGCTTCATCCACGCTTCAATCTCGTTTCATCCACGCTTCATCCACGCTTCAATCTCGTTTCATCCACGCTTCATCCACGCTTCAATCTCGTTTCATCCACGGTTCATCCACGCTTCATTCGCGTTTCATCCACGCTTCATCCACGATTCATCTACGTTTCATCCACGCTTCATCTACGCTTCATTCGCGTTTCATTTAAGTTTCATCCACGCTTCATCCACGCTTCATCCACGCTTTATCCACGCTTCATCAACGCTTCATCCACGCTTCATAGACCCTGAAAGAAATGCTTCATGAGGTCAGAGGCTGTAGTCTATTGTGCATGTTTTAAAAATTACAATGCATGACAGGTGCTTTTATGCTTGCAAGAAAAAAATAATTAGATTGTTTATAACGTAAAGACGAAAGTTAAGGATTAAGGTTATATTCTTTAAAATTTCTGATTAAGAAATTAATTAGCTAAGTGATCTTATTACTAAACTTGTGTGTCTTTGCTCTAAAAAGAGAGTATATATATAAATACATTCATACATACATACATACATACATATATATATATATGTATATGTGTGTGTGTGTGTGTGTGTGTGTGTGTGTGTGTGTGTGTATGTATATATACATACATATATATATATATATATATATATATATATATATATATATATATATGTATAAAATACATACATGTGTGTGTGTGTGTGTGTGTGTTTCTTTCTTTTCTAACAGCCATCTATTCCACTGCAGGACATAGGCCTCTCTCAATTCACTTATTAAGATGTTATATGGCAGTGTCACCCTTGCCTGATTGGATGCCCTTCCTAATCAACCGCGGTTCGGCGCGCTAACACTTGTGCCACGGCGGTGACTTCCCCTACGACACCTGCGTTTGACTTCTCAAGCCGATATGTTGATTTCCTCGTGCTCGAGCCAGAAAGAGTAATAGATAGATATACAACTAGATAGATATTCATTGCCTCCCTTTCTCTCTCCCTTAATCAGTTTATACTCTCCTCCTCACATCTACACCCTCCCCCCCCCCCCTCCCCCTCTACACAATCACACACATCTAATACACAACACAAAATAAACATCGACTCAACATGTCCTCCAGCCCACTCGAAAGCCCCATCACATTATCCCAATATCCTTTGCAACAGACTGTGCAACATTCTCCTAATGATGATGTTTGCGCGATAAACCGTCCATTCTTGTGCTGGGTCACGTATTACAGCGGACGAGGTCATTATTAGCAGCTATTTCCTAGAACAGAAACTTTTATTATACTTGATAAAAAAAGAATCTTTGTGTTATTTTTCAAAGAAATGTTGATATT
>NC_061854.1:4977401-4982401 GCF_019202785.1 Penaeus chinensis
TTCTTCACGTGCTGTTTCCCAATATAAAAGAGAGAAAAAGGCTGCCCTGAAGCAGAAGTCCAAGATGAGGCCTGGCTCACCTCTGCCGAATAAGGCCTGCAACTGCTGTGGTCGTCAGCATGAAAAAGGTTTGTGCAGGGCCACCACTTCCACATGTCGTGCTTGTGGTAAGAAAGGCCACTGGGCTACTGCTTCAAAGTGTCCTGCCAGGAATGCCAAATGCAAGGTGTGCAACCGGCAGGGACACTATGATAAATGCTGCCCAAAGCAACGGAAGGCTAAGACAAAAGAAGAGGACACCAATCATGAATTGAAGGTAGTAAGTTCAGTATCCCCTTCAGTGTCATTTGCCAGGAGTGTCACTTCTACTGCACGACCGAAACCTCAGCCTTCCCCTAAAGTCCGCGTGTCAATTCGGCATAATGATTTATCAGGTAGTCTTGCCATCATTCCTGATACTGGTGCAGACACGACTGTCATTGGACTCCAGCATCTTAGTAGTCTCGGCCTCTCAAAGGAAGACTTAGCACCACCGGCAGAGACAGTATACTACAATGCGGACGGGTCCCAGATGCCACCAGCGGCTGGATCTTTTCGTGGAATCATCACCTATGGCAACCGTTCGACTACATGTTGGATTGATGTTCAGCCTTTGCTTACAACCCCGCTGCTCTCTTGGACTGATTGCAAGGATTTGGGGATTGTTCCGGACTATTTCCCAAGGCAGATATCGGATGTGCACATTGCCAGTCGAGTCCATGGACTGGGCAATACACCAATGTCGAACCCTCCTCAGTTGCTGACTTTACCGTTGAACCAGCTGAAGTCACCCGAAGAAGCAAGGAAGTACTTCCTGCATCAGTATGCAGATGTGTTGGTGAAGAAGGACGACTTGCAGTCTGGGCCACTCAAGACGATGGTAGGCCCTCCCATGAGAATTCATCTGCGGGAGAATGCCACGCCCTTCGCGATCCACACCCCTAGAATGATTCCTTTGGCTTTTCAGGAACCAACAAGAAAGGAGCTTGAGTCATTAGTGACCCAAGGCATCTTAAAGCCAGTGGAGGATGAACCATCAGAATGGTGTCATCCAATGGTTGTTGTTCCCAAAGCAAATGGTGGTGTTCGTATTACCACTGATCTATCAAAGCTCAATAGGCAAGTCTCTCGCCCTGCCCACCCTTCTCCGACGCCATTTACAGCCATCAGAAGTATCAGTCCGCAGTCAAAGTTCTTCACAACTGTGGATGCTCTTTGTGGTTATTGGCAACTACCCCTGCATGAAGATGATCAACACCTGACGACATTTATCACTCCTTATGGACGTTTCAGATACTGTCGTGGTCCCATGGGTTTTGCAGCAACAGAAAGACGCCTTTTGTCTACGAGGTGACAGGGCACTTCAGGGAGTAACAAACTGCATTAAGGTTGTGGACGACATTCCCCTACATGATGAGGACTACCTCTCACACCTTCAACGTGTAAACGAAGTCCTGTCAAGGTGTCGACAGCACGGGATAACGCTTAATGCAGAGAAGTTCATTGTGGCTGCATCTGAAGCCAGCTTCTGTGGGTACAAACTATCACATAATGGTATTGAAGTAGACCCAGAGAAGGTAAAAGCCATTGCAGAGTTTCCTACCCCTGCAAATCTGACTGATCTTCGGTCATGTATGGGCTTGGTAAATCAACTGGCAGAGTTTACGCCTAAGATTTCGACTGCTGCAGCCCCACTCCGCCCATTGATGAGCCCGAAGAGAGCTTTTACTTGGACAGCAGACCACACCAAAGCTTTTAATGACACTAAACAAGCTTTGTCAAGGCCCCCCATACTTGCGACGTTTGATCCAGCCCTTCCCACCATTCTGCAGACCGACGCCTCCAGACTCTACGGCCTTGGCTATGTGTTGTTGCAGGACCACGGTGCTGGAAGATACAAGATGGTGCAATGTGGTTCCCGATTCTTGACAGATACAGAAACGCGGTATGCGACCGTCGAATTGGAAATGCAAGCTGTCGTTTGGGCCATCAGTAAGTGCAAGTTCTATCTTCGTGGACTTCAGCACTTTAGTGTGGTGACGGATCACCGTCCATTGGTTCCTATTTTGAACCATTATTCCCTGGATGCAATTGAAAACCCTCGCCTCCAGCGCATGAAAGACAAGATTGCGCCCTACATTTTTACCGCAATGTGGCGTGCAGGTAAGGAGTTGTGCATCCCTGATGCCCTTTCCCGGTCACCTGTGAGTCGCCCAACGGTGGAGGATGGTGCCTTCAATGCTGAAATGGACACTTCCGCCAAGATTGTAGCTCTGCAGGCTGTTCAGTCGACTAAAGCATCAGAAGCCATAGACGAGCAAGAAGATCTCTTCATGGAAGAATTGCGTACAGCTGCCTCTAAGGATGCTTCTTATGAGGAGCTGCTTCATCATGTGAAGTCAGGGTTCCCCAAGGACCGCTACAACCTACCAAGTGCCCTCCGTCCGTACTGGAAGATTCGCAATGAGTTGTACAATGATGGTGACTTGGTGCTGGATGGACCTAGAGTGGTTGGCCCTGTTTCTTCACGCCGTAGCACCCTAGCTCGCCTGCATGAAAGCCACTGTGGCGTGGAAGCAACAAAGCGTCGTGCACAGCAGACAGTCTTTTGGCCAGGCATTAATGCAGACATTGTAAACACTGTTCGTGCCTGTGAGCCATGCCAGCGCCTACAGCCTAGTCAGCAACAAGAGCCACTGATGTTGGATGACAAACCCACAAGACCATTTATGTCTGTGTCGGCAGACTTTTTTAGTGTTGCTGGAAAACACTTCTTGGTGTATGCTGACCGACTCTCCGGATGGCCTGTTGTCATCCCATGTGGAACTAATGCAACAAGTGCTTCGACGATCAGATTCTTCTGGCATATGTTCCGTGATCTGGGTGTGCCAGTTCGCCTGCGCACTGATGGCGGACCTCAGTTCTCCAGCCGGGAATTTGCAACCTTTCTTCAGCGATGGGGAGTACGTCATGCTATGTCAAGCCCCCATTACCCACAGTCCAATGGGCATGCAGAGGCTGCTGTGAAGAAAGTCAAGTATCTGATCATGAAGACAGCACCCAACGGAAATATTGACAGTGAGGAGTTCGACAGAGGATTGCTGGAGTTACGTAACACCCCAAACTTCACTGGTCGATCTCCTGCGCAGATTCTGTTTGGCATGCCCCTTCGCTCCTGTGTGCCTGCCCACTCTAGTGCCTTCATGAAGGAGTGGCAGACCAAGGCTGAGGACTGCGACCGTCGTGCCGCAGTACGGGCCAAGGACGTGAAGACCCGCTATGACAAGCGTGCCCACTCCCTTTCCAAGTTAGAGATTGGGGCGCAGGTGCGAATCCAGAATCCCACATCCAAGCGTTGGGATAAGGTCGGCACAGTCATGGGTATTGGCAAATCTCGTGATTATCACATCAGGCTGCCAAGTGGCCGTATTCTGTGGCGCAATCGACGTTTCTTGCGCCCTACACAGCTCAAAATTGGAAACTCGACAGATTTGGAAGACGGCGCACCAGGATCTTCCGCCCCATCTATGCCTGTTGAACCTCGACGTTCGGAACGTCTCAAGTTGAAGTCCGTCCAAGACTCTCGCTAGTGAACGTAAAGGGGGGAGGGAGATGTGGGTTGTGAAATGAAGTGAGTTATGACAATGAAGTGAGTTGTGAGTGCCACGTTGTGATGCCAGTGCATACGTATTGTGATGACATTATTATCGTACGTAGTTAGTGATAATTATGTGAATATATATTATACTTTTCCTTTTGTGTGATATGTTCTACCATGTGAAATATAGAACATTATGTTTAGTTTATATTATATGTAGCATATCACCTATATGAAAGAGTGAGAATCTCTGTATGTTATAGAGTACAACATTTTAGTTTGTCTCTGTAGTCACACGTCTGGCAGTAGACAGTCGCAGACGGAGCCTGGCGTGTGGGGCAGAGCAACAGGAAGAGTTCCGGATTTATTTTGTCAGAGCTGATCTCCAATGAACCTACTTTAGTTTTCATCGGTGTTTTCTTCACCCTCAACCATCATGGAGAAACACCAAGCAATCGTAGAAGACGAACAATAATCATAATACTATTAACACAAATAATAATAACAATAACAATAATGATAACTATAGTCTTCGTTTCCGATGGCCCAGCGTTATCTATAGAAGGTAAAACATGTTACTTGATCCTCTTTCCGACATCTAATTCGATGCTCTTTTGTCAAACGTTTGGCTCCACCCCTTTTCTGTGAATATGCACCAGTTTACAGTTAGCTATTTTTTTTGTTATTTTTGTACTATACTATTATACATCATTTTGGGTGTTTTGGCATAACGAAATCGCAGATAATATAAACTGTATTCCATATTATAGCTATGATTTGTATGAAAAGGAGGAAAATAGCCACATCTAGAATATAAACTACTATGCAACCCTCTTAACAGCAGTTTTTTTCTCGAAATTACTGCTCTATACGAATTGCATATATATTACGGTGTGGCTTTAATGTTCTGTATGCAGTTTTACGTGCTTTATAAATATTTTCATGCTTATTCGTTCGTGTTTGCCACAAATCGGTTTGAATATGATTCCAATTCTAAAGTACAGCTCCGCCCCCTTTGGCACGCACATGTTTCCGAATCCGTGTCAATTAACTTAACTTTTCACTTGACTTTTTTCTTTCCTTTTTGTTCTATTTTTTTTTTTTTTTTTTTTTTATGTTTGTTTGCTGTTTTGCTGTTATCCAGTTGTATTATATTTCAGTGACTTCTTGTCCTTTATACTGCGTTTTTTTAGCGCCACTTTTCCTTTCCAAAGAATTATTTATGACCCAGCGTTCTTACAAAGAAGACTCCCGTTTTCTATGCGGCTTTATAAGGGGATGTTCGTTTTCTTTTAACTATATGCATGGTTTCACTTAATAATAATTAATTATATAACTTAAATAATTGAAGACATTTGAGTAC
>NC_061854.1:4987401-5004901 GCF_019202785.1 Penaeus chinensis
TTTCTTTTTAATCTTTAAGAAAATGTTTTTGAAAGGATAAGTTAATTTTTCATTTTGTTGTTTCTCTGTTCCGTTTATTGTGTATCGATAAACAGGAAGTATATGTATAGGTACACACACACACACACACACACACAGACACACACACACACACACACAAACACACACACACACACATATATACATATACGTGTGTGTGTGTGTATGTATATATATATATAAATATATATATATATATATATATATATATATATATATATATATGTATGTATTCTCGGTGGGTAAAAAGTGAACAATATATGTTGAAGTAGGATTTTCTTTTATATATGACGAACATTTCAAGAGCAGGAGAGAGGAGTTTCAAAGAACTAATGTTCCAGCGTTCCCTCAGAGGCGAAAAATTCTTTCCCTCGAGACTCCTGTAGAATATTTCCAGCCACACGGACACCCATTATGCAATATATATTCGGCCATAAAAAGCCACATTTCGGAGAGTGGAGGTTTTCATCGCCTACGCTTTGCGACCGGGATCTAAATCGACAAATCCGTTTCGCATACAGGGCGTGATATATCTGTGTTACGTTCTGGCGATATGATTATTAATAATGTTTTCTTTTCTTTTCTTTTCTTTCTTCTTTCTTTTTTCTTTTTTCTTCTCGTTTTTTACGGGTATTTCAGTTCCTTCAAGCGATTTGCAAATGCTGACCATCATTTTCGTTGATCCGATTCAGCAAGCGACGGTGAAGGTAACTTTCTGCGCGGGGAAAGTTAATCTCACCGAGAATACTCACGA
This sequence comes from Penaeus chinensis, assembly GCF_019202785.1. NCBI lineage: Eukaryota > Metazoa > Arthropoda > Malacostraca > Decapoda > Penaeidae > Penaeus > Penaeus chinensis. The sequence continues at coordinate 4,988,195 of NC_061854.1, forward strand.
GGCATAAAATTCTACCGGTAATTAAGCTCATTCGGCCGACAACAGAGCTCAGAAGCTTTTACAATTTAATAATTCCTTAACTTTTCCTTTCGAGTAATAAGTTATACCTGAAAAAAGGAGAGTTCTTCCTGGTTAAGTGAAAAAAATGAAGGGAGGGAGAAAGGGTGAGAGGGGGAGAGGGTGGAGAGAGGGAGAGGGAGAGAGAGAGAGAGAGAGAGAGAGAGAGAGAGAGAGAGAGAGAGAGAGAGAGAGAGAGAGAGAGAGAGAGAGAGAAGAGAGAGAGAGAGAGAGAAAGAGCGAGAAAACAATAGAGAAAGAGAAAGACAAACAGACAAAGAGAGAAAACGAGACAACCAGACAGACAGACTGAAAGTGAGAGAGAGAGAGAGGGAAAGCGGGCGAGCGAGCGAGCGAGAGAATGAGAGAGAGAGAGACCGCATCACACAAACTTTATGATTTTAACACCTACCAAAAAGATTTAAGAGGAAATATAAACTGGAGTGAATATATCCCGAGGGCTTGTAGAACGAGATACGGCAGAAGGTTGGCTGGAATCTTTTTTATGCGACCCGGAATTATGGGCAAGACGAAGAAAATATGCCTCGTTATGTTATGTATGAAGAGATGGGAACAGAAGAGAGAGAGAGGGAGAGAGAAAAAGAGAGAAAGTGAAAGAGAAAAAGACAGAGAGAGAGAGAGAGAAAGAAAGAGAGAGAGAGAGAGAGAGAGAGAGAGAGAGAGAGAGAGAGAGGGAGAGAGAGAGAGAGAGAGAGAGAGGGAGGGAGGGGTGGAGAAGAAAGAGACAGACAGAAACAGAGAGAAGGAAGAAAGAGACAGAGAGAGAGAGAGATAGAGGAGAAGTGATAGACACGAAGGGAGGGAGAAGAACAGAAAAACAATGTAATTGTTAGTTTCTCGAAAAAAGTTAAAGAAAAGTCTCTTAGTATGATATAAGGCAGTCTATAACAAGGGTTCTAAAAGAATTAGATGCGACCCTTACAAATTACTTCTTATATCTGCTTGCCTGTCAATGTATGTAAGTGTGTTTGTATGTATGTGTATACGCACGTTCATACGTATGTATGTATGTATGTATGTATATATGTTTGTATGTATGTTTGTACGTACGTATGCATGTATGTATGTATGTATGTATGTATGTATGTATACATGTACGTATGCATGTACGTATGTATGTACAGATCTCTTGTATAGATCTCCCTCTCTAGTAGGAAGAGGAGGAGAAGGAGGACGAGGAGGAGAAGGAGGAGGAAGTGGAGGAGGAGGAGGAGGAGGAGGAGGAGGAGAAGGAGGAGGGGGAGGAGAAGAAGGAGGAGGAGGAGGAGAAGGAGGAGGAGGAGAAGGAGGAGGAGGAGGAGAAGAAGGAGGAGGAAGGGCCGCTACTTTGAGAACTTCCGGTCTATACAAAAGAATCTTTACTTGCGTAAAGGAAGACTGATAGAAGAATCAGTTTACATGTCAGCTCATGTCAGCTCATGTCACGCTCTCTTTCTCTCTTTCTATCTCTCTATCTATTTATCTATCTTTCTCTCTATATATATCTGTCTGTCTCTCTCTGTCTCTCTCTTCCATCTGTCTCTGTCTCTCTCTGTATCTCTCTCTTACTCTCTTTCTCTGTCTCTCTGTCTCTGTCTCTGTTTCTGTCTGTCTCTCTCTCTCTCTCTCTCTCTCTCTTTCTCTTTATCTTTCTCTCTGTGTATATATATATACATATATATATACATATATATATGAGAGAGAGAAAGGGGGAGAGAGCAAAATGTCACGGAGGAAATTAAATTCATGAGATAGGAAATAAGGAGGAATTTTCCCTCCCTCCTTCTCTCTCTCTCTCTCTCTCTCTCTCTCTCTCTCTCTCTCTCTCTCTCTCTCTCTCTCTCTCTCTCTCTCCCGCAGCCAGACTATCATAACCTTTGAGGGTTTTTTTTTAAGATCACGGAATGTTCATGTCTGGAAAGAGTGAGAGGGGGGGGAGGGGGAGAGAGAGAGAGAGAGAGAGAGAGAGAGAGAGAGAGAGAGAGAGAGAGAGAGAGAGAGAGAGAGAGAGAGATACAGACAGAAACAGAGACAGACAGACAGACAGACAGACAGAGAACATAGTGATCTGTTCTCTTGATCTCTCTCGCTTCGCAAGCCAGAAAAAAACATCAACTTCCATTCAACTGTCTATCGCTGACGCCAACAGGTCTACAATAGTGACAATAACGAGGAAACCTTATAACACGCCAATCCAACCCTTATTGCTCGCAAACATTTTCCAAGCTGTTATTCTGATGTCTTTTTGTTCAACTGTTTTGTTTGTACTTAAAAGGCTCATTAGAAAATACTTCATCGGAGTCACCTTATACGTAATTGCTGTTATTATTGATATTCAAATGTCTTTATGTTTCATGAATACTCAGCAATTCTGTGTTCTTATCACGAAGCCTTTTAGTTTGTAAACACCATAACTCTCTTCTCCCATACCACAGTATATAAGGTATCCCTTTTTTCTTTGCCACGAAACTATCATTTGACTAATTTGTGTAAAATTTTGTGTTCATTCAACCTCTTTGCTGATCATAGCAATTTGTGAGCAGTCGACACAGAACACTCGCCATAGTAGCATGGCAACACGCCCTCCCCCCCTCCCCCCACCTGGGAGAGAAAGAAAGAGAGAGAGAGAGAGAGAGAGAGAGAGAGAGAGAGAGAGAGAAGAGAAGAGAAGAGAGAGATACAAAAGGAGGGAGACCTGAGAAGAAAAGAAAAAATAAACCGCTATATTATACCACAGTAGGCATACCAACAACCCCACATAGCCCTCACTCCCCACCCCCTCCCCACTCCCTCCCCACTCCATCCCCACTCCCGAGCACCTCTGCCACGTCTCTGCCCTCTATACTCCAGCTCCCAAACTCCCGCAGTATTAAAACATAGAATCTGTGGCAACTTTAACTCCACCACCCAGGATACCACACTAGTGCCTTCCGCGTGTAGTAATACCTACGTCAGACCGGTCATGTGACATTGGTTGTAGACTAAGTGGGGTGTCGCATATATTGCAGAGAGAGAGGGGGGGGAGAGAGGGGGGGAGAGGGGGAGAGACAGAGGGGGGGAGGGGTAGAGAGAGAGAAGACTAGGGAGAGATAGACAGATAGAGAAATAAGGAAAGAGAGAGAGGGGGGGGGAGAGAAGAGAGAGAGAAAGATAAAGCAAGAGAGAAGAGATAAAGAAAGACAAAGAGAGAGTGAGAAGAAGAGAAAGACAAAGAGAGAGAGAGAGACAGTCAGACAAACAGACAAAGAGAGAAAGAGAGAGAGAGAGAGAGAACACATAAACCCACGGCAGAAATAAAATTCCTCGCAAAAGAGAGATTTTCCAGACATTATACTTTCATAAAGAAGGAAACAGAATTTAGAAAAAGAGTCTATTCCAATCTATTTCAAAATCGCTCGAGCACAGATTCACTTTGGAAATTTCTCCAAGAAAAGTGATCTCATGGCGGCGTTTTTGGGCGGGAAATCGACAGGGAATTTCTTCTCCTTGGGACGCGTTATTGTCTCTTTTTCACTATTTCTTTTCGTTCCTTTTCTTTTCTCCCTTATTTACTATATATTTTCGTTATTATCTTCTCCCTTTTTTACTATTCTTTTCTCTTTTGTCTCCCTTTTTACTATTTCTTTTTTCTTCCATTTCTTCTCCCCTTTTACTATTTATTTTCGTTATTATCTTCTCCCTTTTTTACTAATCTTTTCTCTTTTGTCTCCCTTTTTACTATTTCTTTTTTCTTCCATTTCTTCTCCCTTTTCTAATATTTCTTTTCATTCCTTTTCTTCTCCCTTTTTTACTATTTATTTTCGTTCTTTTCTTCTCCTTTTTTTACTATGTTTGCTCTTTCTTCTCCCTTTTTACCATTTCTTTTCTTCCTTTTTCTTTTCCCTTTTTCACTATTTCTTTTCGTTCCTTTTCTTCTCCCTTTTTACGATTTATTTTCGTTCTTTTCTTCTCCCTTTTTTACTATTCTCCTTCCTTTTCTTCTCCTATTTTTACTATTTATTTTCGTTCTTTTCTTTTCCTTTTTTACTATTTTTTCCCTTTCTTCTCCCTTTTTTACTATATCTTTTTCTTCCATTTTTTTCTCCCTGTTTTACTGTTTTTTTCCTTTTTCCTTCTCCCTTGATTTACTATTTCTTTTCCTTCCTTTCTTCTCCCTTTTTACTATTTCTTTTTCTTCCATTTCTTTTCATTTTTTACTTTTTTTCTTTTCTTCTCCCTTTTTACTATTTCTTTTCACTCCTTTTCTTCTCCCTTTTTACTATTTCTTCCTTTTCTCCCTTTTTGCCATTTATTTTCCATACTTTTCTTTTCCCTTTTCTCTTTATTTTCTTCCTTTTCTTCTCCATTCTCCCTATTTATTTTTCCTCCTTTTCTTCTTCCTTTTCACTATTTATTTTCCATACATTTCTTCGCTCTCTCTTCCTCTCTCTCTCTCTCTCTCTCTCTCTCTCTCTCTCTCTCTCTCTCTCTCTCTCTCTCTCTCTCTCTCTCTCTCTCTCTCTCTCTCTCTCTCTCTCTATCCCTCTCTCTCTCTCTCTCTCTCTCTCTCTCTCTCTCTCTCTCTCTCTCTCTCTCTCTCTCTCTCTCTCTCTCTCTCTCTCTCTCTCTCTCTCTCTCTCTATCCCTCTCTCTCTCTCTCTTTCTCTTTCTCTCTTTCTCTCTCTCTCTCTCTCTCTCTCTCTCTCTCTCTCTCTCTCTCTCTCTCTCTCTCTCTCTCTCTCTCTCTCTTTATCCATCTATCTCTTTCCACGTATTTTTTTTTTTTTTTTTTCAATATAGATGTCACTTTTCCGGCCCATTAAATATTTCCTGGAAATATAATGACAAACAAGATTTTTTTTTTTCTTTTTCTTTCTTTCTTTTCCTGTTTTCATTCGCGAAAAAAGTGTTAAAAAAAGGGGGACATAAATGCCACTGTGTAGGGGACTTCGTGTCATGAAATTTCCCCGTGTTGAAGAGCGTTGGATTTGAATAGCTGTTGTTTCTTTTTTTTTATTCGTTGTTTTCTCTCTCTCTCGCTCTCTTTTTCTCTCTTTCTTTCTTTCTCGATCTTTCTCTCTCTCGCCCTCTTTATTTTTCTTTCTTTCTTTCTTTCTTTCTTTCTTTTATTCTTTCTTTATCTTTCTTTCTCTCTCTCTCTCTCTCCTTCTCTCTCTCTCTCTCTCTCTCTCTCTCTCTCTCTCTCTCTCTCTCTCTCTCTCTCTCTCTCTCTCTCTCTCTCTCTCTCTTCTTCACTCCTTCTCTCCTTCTCTCCTTCTCTCCTTCTCTCCTTCTCTCCTTCTCTCTTTCTCCCCCTCCCTCACTCTCTCCCTCTCTCCCTTTCTCTTTCTCTATTGCTCTCTTTCTCTCTTTCCCCTTTTCATTTTCTCTTTCTCTCTATCCGTCTTCTATTCCTTCTATCTGGGCAGAGGTTCTCAGAACTACAAGCACGAACATTTCTCTCTAGGATAATCTTCAAGAAAAATCTTCCTCAGAACTATTCGCACTTTTACAGTCTCTGAAAACCAGAGATGTAAAAAATAAACAAATTAAAAGTTGTCCAAGCGTTATTACCGATAATAAGAGTCCCATAAAAGCTGATAATCTTCTTAATCAGTTCGCATAATTGTCAGGAAAGTGGCGGGAAAGTTGACACGGATCATGGCCGCGAGTGTCCGAAATCACCCGATGGCGGAGGCGGAAAGGTCGTTAAAATAATTTCTTAATTATTAGCGTTAGTCTCCTTCCGTTTTTCTGGGTTTTTTTTTGTTTTTTTTTTGTTTTGTTTTTCGTTTTTTTGTTTTTGTCTAGGTACTCATTCGTCTACGGATAGGTTCTTCTTATTTCTTGTTATTTTTCTGTCTCTTGTTTCTCTTTTTTTCCTATTTCGCTATGTCTCTCATTTCAATTCTTCCTATTTCTCTATATCCCTTGTTTCTCTTATCATTTTTTTTCTATGTCCCTCGTCTTTCTTATTATTTTTTGTGAATATATCTCGCCTCTCTTCTTCCTATATCTTTACGTCCCTTATTTAATTTCTTCCTTGCCCTATGTCCCTCCTTTCTCCTCTTCCTATTTCTCTACGCCCCTCATTTCTCTTTTTGCCATTTCTCCAAACCCTCCGTTTCTCCTCTTATTTATCTATGTCCCTTAATCCTCTTCTCCTACCTCTTGACCTCCCCCCTCCCCCACCCACCCACCCACCCATCCTTAGTTCCTCTGACCTCTGACCATTTTTTTCTTTTTATTTCATCTTTTTTTTTTTTTACTTTACGTCTTATCCCCTCTGATTCTCTTCTTGGCAAAGCCCTCCTGCACTTTCCCCTCGACCCGCCCGACCTCATTCCCATAACAGCACCTGTCTGTAACCCACAAGAGGAGAGAGTCGAAGCTTTCTTAAGCCAACGCTCGAGGAACCACAAAGTCTTTTTATATCGGTAGTCAGAAAAAATGCGTCTGTGAATACAGGGTATTATACTTATGTATATATTCTTCCTTTCTCTTTCTCTTTTGCAAATACATTCATGTATACGTACTTACGTATATACATATATATACGTATAAGTGTGTGTATCTCTTTCTCCCTACCTAACCTTGCTCATCTCCCTCTCTTCCTCACCTCCCTCCCTCCCTCCCTCTCTCTCCCTCTCTTCCTCACCTCCCTCCTCCCTTCCCTCCCTTTCTCTTTTTCTCTTTCTCAAACTTTTCTTCCCACTTTCCCACTTCCCTTCCTCCCCAGACGAAGCGTTTCGGACGCTATACACGAATAGGTTCGAATGGCTTGTTTTTTTTGTTGTTTTTTTGTTGTTGTTTTTTATGAAGTTTGCCTTCTTATTCTGCTCGTGTTTTCCTTCCAGCAACTTTCTCTGTTTCGTGATTTTTTTTCCTTTCCTTTTTTTTGTTTTTTTTTTGGGGGGGGAAGGGGGTGTGATAGCTTCTTTGGACGACCCTGAAATCGGATGCAATGGATACTGATAAAAATGATTCATAAACTGAACAGAAAGGTATGATCACTCTCTTTCTTTTGTTTTATTTTCTTTCTCTTTCCTCTCTTCTTTTCTCTTCTCTCTTCTGTTTATATCTGTGACAGTAATATATATAACTGGTGTCTTCGGATAGATAGATAGGTATTTAGATATACAAATATATGTATGTGGGGTGTGTGTGTGTGTGTGTGTGTGTGTGTGTGTGTGTGTGTGTGTGTGTGTGTGTGTGTGTGTGTGTGTGTGTGTGTGGATAAACATATGTATACATATATATATATATATATATATATATATATATATATATATATATACATATATATATATGTATATGTATAATATATGTATGTATATATATATACGTAAGTATGTATATATATACAAATGTTATTTCCCTGTTAACAATAACACTGAATTAATAAACATAACCATCAGATTATCACAAACTTCAAAAGAAGGGATCCCATTCCGAAAAAAAACAAAAAAATAAGAACAATAATGAACAATCTTTGTACAGCGGAAACATTCACCTTCTCTCATACTTCCCCTGCTTTAAACAAGAGCCGTTAAGCAGCCTTTGTTCCTCGTTGTAATTTTCTCATCTTGAAAACATATAACCTCCGACTCCAATCCCATTTTGCAATTGATTGAGGTGCAAAATCACATCCGGGTTGATTGCGAGCCTCTGATTATTGAAACCCGATATTCCGTGCGTTTTATTTGACAATTTGTGCGATTGGGGACATTAACACTACATCAAAAGGCCATTAGCATAACTGCCTTTCTAAACGACGGGGTATTAACTCAGTCTTCTGTAGATTAAAAGGAATGTGTTTGTATTTGATTATTTGTTTGTGTGTAAATGAGTGTCTTCGTCAACGTGTGTCTCTGTCCTCTTCTCTGCATTTAAGTTATTTAAGACTTGTCATTGCTATCAATAATGGCCGTATCATTACGTAAGAATAGGGTTGTTTCTCATCCGGGTAGTTTATATAGCAAAACACGTTTTAAATCCTCTTTCTAAGATATAAAAAAATACACTGAACATATCGTAAAACTCGATAGACAAATTTAGACATAAACACAGGTGTACACGAGCAACCATGTGGATATACTGTGTGGATATTCTTCCTCGAAAGATTATATGAGACTACGCTTCCATTCGATATGCTACTCTGCAATGATGCCAGACATTATGTACATGTTCTCATCCGTAAACATTCTCTTTTGTTCACGTACGAAAAGGCATAAGTATCCATTCACGTTCCGTCGAAAAAAAAAAAAATCAATAAAAATGTAAAGAATAATAATAAAAAAGACATTTCCTTCCTGGGGGGAGGGAGGGAAAGAGGAGAGGAGGGGAGGGGGGATGGTGAGGAGAGAGGGAGAGGGAAACGGATGAGGGAGGGGGGATGGAGGGTGAAAGGACGGTGGAAGAGTATGTGAATGGGCAAGTCAAGGTAGATGGAAAATAGATAGAGAGTGGGGACGGCCCTCGCTGCTGAAGGGAGCATTATTCTGGATATGCTATTATGCGACTTTGAGAAAAGGTTTCGGGTCTTCTCGGTGTGCGGACACACACGCACATATATGTAGATATATGTGTGTGTGTGTGTGTGTGTGTAAGTGTAAATAGGTAGATAGATAGATAGATAGATAGATCTAGATCTAGATATATAAAGAGAGAGGGAAAAAGAGAGAGAGAGATATACACAGATAGACATATTGAGAAATACACACACATATATGTATATATGTATATATATATATATATATATATATATGAATGTATGTATGTAAATATATAGATATATACATATACATATATATACATATACATATATATACATATACATATATATATGTAGATGGAGAGAGAGAGATGTAGGTAGGATGGTAGGTATATAGATAGATAATATGCATGTGTGTATCTATGTATGTGTACATATGTGTAGTTATGTACATTTTTTTATGTAGGAAGAGAGGTAGGTGTGTGTGTGTGTGTATATATATATATATATATATATATATATATATATATATATACATATATGTGCGTGCGTGTGTGTGTGTGTGTGTGTGTGTGTGTGTATTATATACATGTATATATACATTGCTGTTGTATGTTATATATGTATATATACATAGATATACACATATATGCATGTATACATATATGTGTGTGTGTGTGTGTGTGTGTATTATATACATGTATATATACATTGCTGTTGTATGTTATATATGTATATATACATAGATATACACATATATGCATGTATACATATGTGTGTGTGTGTGTGTGTGTGTGTGTGTGTGTGTGTGTGTGTGTGTGTGTGTGTGTGTGTGTGTGTGTGCATGTATGTATGTACGTATGAATGCAAAGTTATACATACATACTGTACACCCGGCTGCTTATACGTATCCTTGGTACATCCGCTTCACAACAGCCTTACCCCACACAACACCCACGATCAACAGCACAGCAACAGCACTATTACGGAAATTCCCAGCGGTGACAAAAGTCCTCAGTCGCTATATCTGACCTGCCCATTTTACCAAAGTCGAACGTCGGGTAAATCACCTCTCTTTTGAGAAACTCTATTCCTTGATCGATAATTCGCCTGGGGAAAATCTTGAGAATTTCGTGGAAATAAAAATTCGTGATAGAGTTCCACACTTTCCTTAGGTGTACATAACGTCACTATGTCCGTGTGGTGTTAGGATGTTAATCTCACCGTAGACTAGCGGTGGAGGGGGGGAGGGGGGTCATTATAGCACAGTAATGTATCTCATTTGTCTCCTGTATGTCATTTATCTGTCTGTCTTCCATTTTCCTCCTCCTCGTTTCTCTCTTTGTCGAAAGAAGTTGGAATGGTCATCAGTAACGCCGAGATAGCCTGAAGGAGGAATTACCAGCGTGACTTTGGGAGAGTTCCAACCGCTGAGAGTGTCGCCTGGGGTTTGAGTTTATTTTTTTCCAGGGACGGAATGAATAATTGAATAGATGAATAAATGGATACATGAATAAAATAATAATTGAGGTAATGGGTTATTAATGCGAAAGGTAACGTATAGGTGCACAGAATGTGGGGTTCGAGTGTACTTACATTCTCAGGTATGGGATCGATGAATGAATAAAATTATCAATATGAATACTGTGCATTGCTGTATATAAAGCAATGCAATCTTTTTCAATGGCAATTTGGGTGTCGCGCGATGTCTCACCTAAAATCTAAAACAAGGCTGCAAGGTCCGCCCACTCCCGTGACGTAATGGGATTAGCCGAGGTTGACGGCTAGCTGTTTTATTGTATTTATTATTTTTTTCGACTGGTACACACTATTTTTTTAATATAACATCATAGATAGTTTGTTTTTAATATCTTATGATGGGTTGTATTGTATTATAAATACCCAAAATGAGTACGAATATGTATTGAAATAACCGAGATAGGAGAAATGCATTGGCAACTCGATAAACGCCAACTCAATTCCTGTCGCGCGAGAGGCGTCGGAAAAGACGTTCCCAGGTGCGGAATAAATGAATGAATAAATGCATATACATGAATATATAAACCAATATTTCTCCCTAATTAAAACAGTTTGGCCAGCACTGTATATAAAAAATTACCTATGGGGACGTTTGTTGCATCATCTTTACTTGGATACTTTTATAAAATGCCTTTTATACAACAGTATCTTTTACATTTTCGAAGTTTTACAAGGCTGATTTCGTAAACAAATTTTCAAGTTGATGAGAAATTCTTCATAACTGTGGTCTTCTGCGTAATTATGTTCAGGAGATACGAGTACCCTGTAGCGGATAAAATAGCGTCATTTTATTTTACCTTTTATTATTTCATTGTTAATATTTAGTTCTTAGTAAATTATGCATTCTTTCTACCTTTTTATTTTTTCTCTCGATTTTATTTATTCTTTTTTTTATCGTAATCATCCTTAATGTATTTACAAACTACCGTATTTTCCTTTTTTTCTTGAAACTACTTTCCGTTTTCTTCGCAAATACTACAAGCCTAGATCGTTTTTCATCGCTTTAAAATGAATCAGCAACCCAAAAAATATACATAAAATACACCCTCCTCCTAGGCTTATAATCTCCATGACTCGAGATGACACAGGACACGAGAAAACAGATTACCTTAGAGTCATTAAAAGATCCAAGAGCTGTGTGGTATTTTTGTTTAACAGAAGGACCTTTACTTTTCAGTCCAACTTCTCCCCTTTTCTTCTCTTTCTTCTCTTCTTTGTCCTTCTTCTTCTCTTTCATTCCCTTCTCCTCCTCCGCCCTTTCCTTCTCCTCTTCTTCTTCTTTCTCTCTTCTTTCTTCTTCTTTTTCTTCTCTTCCTCTTTCTTCCTTTTCCTTCCTCCTCCTCCTCCTCTCTTCCATCTTCTCATTCTTCTTCTTCTCTTCCTCCCTCTTCTCCTCCTTCTTTTCCTTTCTTCAAGAAATCTTATTGCTCGGGAAGCTGTTCGAGAATTTAGGAATTTCATTACCTAAGTCGGGCTTGTTTTCAAAGTATGAGAAGGGGTTAATAGCCAGTATGGGCAGTATTTGCTGTTGGTGGAGAAGGATTTTTAATTTCTGTGTCTGTTTGTTTGTTTGTTTGCTTTTGCTATTTTTTGGTCTGTTTGTCTGTCTATCTAGCTCTCTCTGCCTCTTTCTCTCTTTTTTTCTTTCTCTCTCTCTCTCTTTCTTTTTTTCTTTCTTTCTCTCTCTCCTTCTTTCTCCCTCTCTTTATCTTGCTCTCTCTTGGTCTCTCTCTTAGATAGATATATATGTATTACACATATACATGCATATACATACACGCACACACACACACACACACACACACACACACACACACACACACACACACACACACACTCTCTCTCTCTCTCTCTCTCTCTCTCTCATACGAATACATATATCCCAACCAATGTAAATTACCAAAGATAAGGCGAAATCGAAGGGTCATCACACCCTTGAACCGCTGGTCGTGAATCCTTTTATGACCTGCGACTGCAAAAAGTCATCTTAAAGATCTGGACTGATGAGTACTTTTTTTCTTTTTTTTAGACAGATGACTATTTTTTTCTTTCTTCTTCTTTTTTTTCTTGGAGGAAATTTTCTTCAAAACGAATCCGGGAATGTAGGAAAACTATGAAGAAAACACTTTGGCTTTTCAATAGTTGGGGTTATATCTGCCTCGTTATCGGCTTTAGATTAGAATATGCTGATTCAACTGCTCGTTCTATGAATAATTATTTGTTAGAGTTCACTTACTTTCGTACGTGTGTTCTGGTAATAAGTGATTATTGATGTTAATTAAGGTAATTTTGTTTCATTAGCATATCATAAAAACTGTTAATTTATTTTTATCTAGTCAAAAATAAGCCATCCATTATTCATGAGACTACGTGGTTCCGCCCACACGGTTAATAGCCTTCCCCTAAACGTAAGATGCTTTGGGATGGAAGAAAATTGATTATTAGAATTTTTCTATAAATAGTCTTTTGTCCAGAGTGTCAAAGACTTATTTTTATCTCTCTCTCTTTATCTATCTATGCCTTCCTGTCTCTGTCTGTCTCTCTGTTTCTCTATCAGTCTCTCTCTCTCTCTCTCTCTCTCTATCTATCTATCTATCTATCTATCTATCTATCTATCTATCTATCTATCTATCTATCTCTCTCTCTCTCTCTCTCACATTTTCTCTTTTTCTCTCCCGCTCTCTCTCTCTCTCTCTCTCTCTCTCTCTCTCTCTCTCTCTCTCTCTCTCTCTCTCTCTCTCTCTCTCTCTCTCTCTCTCTCTTTCTCACCCCCCCTCTCTCTCTCTCTCTCTCTCTCTCTCTCTCTCTCTCTCTCTCTCTCTCTCTCTCTCTCTCTCCTCTCTCTCTCTCTCTCTCTCTCTCTCTCTTTCTCTTTCTCACCCCCCCCCCCCTCTCTCTCTCTCTCTCTCTCTCTCTCTCTCTCTCCTCTCTCTCTCTCTCTCTCTCTCTCTCTCTTCTCTCTCTCTCTCTCTCTCTCTCTCTCTCTCTCTCTCTCTCTCTCTCTCTCTCTCTCTCTCATTCTCTCTCTTTCTCACCCCCCCTCTCTCTCTCTCTCTCTCTCTCTCTCTCTCTCTCATTCTCTCTCTTTCTCTTTCTCACCCCCCTCTCTCGCTCTCTCTCTCTCTCCTCTCTCTCTCTCTCTCTCTCTCTCTCTCTCTCTCTCTCTCTCTCTCTCTCTCTCTCTCTCTCATTCTCTCTCTTTCTCACCCTCACCCTCTCTCTCTCTCTCTCTCTCTCTCTCTCTCTCTCTCTCTCTCTCTCTCTCTCTCTCTCTCTCTCTCTCTCTCTCTCTCTCTCTCCCTCCCTCTCTCTCTATCTACCTCTCTCTCCCTCTCTCCCTCTCTTTCTCTCTCTCTCTTTCTCCCCCCCCCCCTCTCTCTCTCTCTCTCTCTCTCTCTCTCTCTCTCTCTCTCTCTCTCTCTCTCTCTCTCTCTCTCCCTCTTTCACCACAACAAATTAAGCTTTCCAATTTACCTGTAATGTATGAAACTGGGTACACTCCTCGGAATTAGTGTTTCTGAATGTGAAAAAAAAGTCTACAGAAATCATTAAAGCATCATTAAAGGACCCCGCAATCCGGTAAATGTATAATTATTCCGTAGATGATGAGGAAATCCGTTATTTCATTTCGGATAATCACTGTACGTTTATTTAATTTCTTGTACTTCGTTTTATCTTTCCCCTCACTCTTATGTCTCTCTTTCTTTAATATCCTTTATTTCTCTGTCTCCTTCTAATCTTTTAGTCGTTTCCGCCTTTCGCGTACCTCTTTATTTCTTATCTTCCTCCGTTTATCTGTCCCTCGTTCCTTCTCTCTTTATCACTTCAATAATGTGTCCTCTCTTCTCCTTTCCCCTCTCTAACCAATCCTCCTTATTCTATTTCCCTCTTTAGCGCCTTTTCTCACCCCTTCTTCCGTCCCTCATCCTCTCCTTCTTTTCCTCATAATTACCCCCCCCCCCCTATTCCATGGTTCCACTAACCCCTTGCCCCCCCCCCCCTCCACCAATGCTACCCCTCTCCCCCTCCCTCTCTCCCCAACAGCTGCATCTGCCTTCATGACTCAGTTGCCCATCATTAAGGTATCTCGTGACTTTGAAGGTGCATTACTTCGAAGCCCAACGAGTGTTTCCGTTCGAAATATCGATTTTCTGAGTTCGGTTTTCGTTTGATCTTCTGGAAATGTGGATAAGATGAGGGAGTATCTCTTAGAGAGATAGAAATCGCTAGGTGAAAGTTTAACGCAGAAAAGAAATCGTTCTTTTGGTGATTCTGTGACTGTTTCACGCAAGATTGAGAGTTACTGTTTGTCTAACGCGTTCAGTTGAGTATTCTGAATATTTACGTTGTCATTATGAACGAAGAAAAGAAAAAGAACACTGTATCAGCTGTCTTATCCTGAGAGATTTATCTTTCCTTCGAAAATAAAAAAATAAATATAGATAAACCGAAAATGTGCTGAAAATCGAGAATAATCTTCAAGAAACATAATTGATTCAGTTCCCACGTTTTTGCCACGATAAAGTGTTTCAAATATCCGTCGATTGAAGATTTCCAAAACTTGCAGAAGTACTTGAAAAAACGCATGGAAGAATTTCTCCAACGAATGGCAGAATAAAAGGGAAGGAGGAAAGAAAACGAAAAAAAAAAAAAAAAACGAAAAAAAAAAATATACACACGTTTCCCATCTCTTCGCCAAACTTCTGCCTAAGAGGATACGGACTTAGTTTTTTTTCTTTCTCTCTCTCTTCCCCCCCCCCCCCAACCCCTCCATCCCCGCCCCGGGAAACATACGACGAAAGTGTAAACAAAAATCCTAGCACGAAAAGTGTTTAAAAAAAAGGGAAAAAAAATCGATGCTGTAGCCAAAAAGAAGAAGAAGAAAAAAGTGAGAAGGAGAACATTCAGAGGAGAAAACTATGTGATGTGTAGTCAAGTGATTCTGCTCTCCCTGATGACGCTGGGCGCCGCTGCAGGATACATCGTGTTTTGCAACTTCACCCTTGCTGCTGAACTGAAGCAACTGCGCAATGAGTCGCTTATCTGCAAGACACACACGTAAGATTGGGAAGACGTAAGGGTAGAGAGAGAGAGTTGGGGAGGAAGGAGGGAAGGAGGGAGGGAGGTAGGAAGGTAAAGAGGGAGGGAGGGAGGGAGGAAGGAAAAGAGGGAGGGAGGGAGGGAGGGTAGAGAGAGACAGAGAGAGAGAGAGAGAGGGGGGGAGACAGACAGACAGAAGAATGATGGAAAGTCAGAGAGAGAGAATGAGAGATAGATAGATAGAGAGAGAGGGGGGGGGGGGAGAGATAGAGAGATAGACAGACAGACAGACAGAGAAAGAAAGAGAGAGAGAGAGACAGACTGATGGATGATAGAAAGATATAGAGAGAGCAAGAGAGGAAGAGAGAGAGAGAGAGAGGTACGTCAGTACATCCGTGAGTGCGTGTGTCTGTCTGTCTGTGCTCATGCGTGAGTCCGTGCGTGCAATCAAGCAAGAGAACTAGATGGATTGAATGAAAAGAGTGACAGACAGAGCGAGAGGAGTACCTTCCCAGCGAAATCACCTTTCCATCACACGACCATCAAACTTAAAGCTGTAACATATTTTTGTGCCCAAAATCCTGCTGATTCTGGCACGTCTTCAGGGTACATAAGTTTGGCTTTTTAAGTCTATTTATTTGCCACTAGATAAAATAGGTCTCAGATTTTGAGTTATTTCAGGATTGTGTGAGGGGAAAGAAGGAGAGAGAGAGAGAGAGATAGAAAGAGAGAGAGAAAGAGACAGAGAGAGAGAGAGAGAGAGAGAGAGAGAGAGAGAAAGAGAGAGAGAAAGAGACAGAGAGAGAGAGAGAGAGAGAGAGAGAGAGAGAGAGAGAGAGAGAGAGAGAGAGAGAGAGAGAGAGAGAGAGGCAGAGAGAAAGAGAGATAAAAAGAGACAGAGAGAGAGAGAGAGAGAGAGAGAGAAAGAGAAAGAGAAAGAGAGAGAATGACAGAGACAGAGATGAGACAGACACAGACAGAGCATGAGACACACACACACACAACCAAACAAACAGACAAAAGCAGACGAGAGAGAGAAAGAGAGAGAGAGAGAGAGAGAGAGAGAGAGAGAGAGAGAGAGAGAGAGAGAGAGAGCGAAAGAGGGAAAAGGGGGACGAAAAATTAACCAAAAATTAAACAGCATGAAAGTACAATGAAGACTGAGGAGGGAGGGAAACCTACTGAATTTATATGGCCAATTTTAGTCTTGATTTTATAGCAGGATTAAAGGATTTTGATCTAATCCTTTCTTCCTTCACCTCAGTCCTCCACCTTATCCTCCTCTTCTCTCTTTCTCTGGTCTCTTACTCCCTTTTTTATCACTGTTTTATCTTTCCCCACCTCCCTTTTCCACTCTTCTTTTTCCTCTCTTCTTCCCCCCTCCCTCTTCCTCATATTTTATTCTCTTTCTTTCTTTATTATTTATTTTCTCTTTTTTCCCTTCTATCCTCCTTTCTTTGTCCCTTTTCCTTCCTTTATTTTTTTTCTGTCTCTCTCTCTTTTCTCTCTTCTTTTCCCCTGCTCTTTTTTCTCTTACTCTTCCTTTGCTCTCATGCTTCTCATCTTTCTCTTTCTGTTTTCTCTCTCTCCCTCTTCCC
>NC_061854.1:5012401-5014901 GCF_019202785.1 Penaeus chinensis
AACTTCTGGTGAGTCTCAAGCGGTTGGAGATATCGTACAGTGTGTATGTATATGTGTATGTATGTATATATTTCATGTAGTTCATGTGCATGTAGGTATACATCTATACATGTTTAATTACATGGATACATATATACATACATATATATATACATACATACATACATACATACATACGAACATACATACATGCATGCATGCATGTATGCATACATACATACATACATACATACATACATACATACATACATACATACATACATATATATATACATATATATATATGCGTAAATATATGTACATATATAAATATATGATTGTCACGATGGTCCAGTGGTTAGATCACTGGACTCTGACCCTCGTGGTCCCGAGTTCAATTCCCCGTCGCGACGGTCGTAAAAATGCCTGTGCTCTGACTGCTGGCTCGAGCCCGAGACAACGACATATCGCCTTGAGAAGTCAAACGCAGGAGTCGTAGGGGAAGTTACCGCGGTGGTACAATATACATATGTACATGCATACATTCATACATACTTACATATACATATTTGCTTCCATGTATGAATGCATACCTCTCTGCATGTGTGTTTATGGGTGTATGTGAGTGTATGAAAACATGTGTGAATATTCAAGCTTGTGGTCTACGCCTGTATAACATTTTAAGACTCACCAGAAAAAAATCACAAAAAAAAACAATAATAATAATTAAGTTTAAATACGCGCCAGTCCAGCCACGACTCTGTTTTGAATATCTTATATGCAATTTGATACTTTTATACATCTTTCAACTATAAAATGTCCCATAACAGGAGAAACAGGCGAGATCCCCCTCTTTTCCCTCGTATTCCCAGCCTCTTAAAAAAACATCCCAGAGAACTCGAAATAAAAGCGAAATGGAACCGAAATTTAGCCAAACCTTCGATTGAAATTCACCCCCGACGTTTCCTTTCACAAAAAGCCTGAAAGCATTGCCCCTCCCTTTTTCCCTTTCCCCCTCCTACCCCGCCCCTTTCACCTTTTCTCTTTTCCTTTGTAAGATCACATAGCTTCCCTCTTCCTCTCTTTGCTTTCTTCTCCTTTCCTCCTCCTCCTCCTCTTCCCCTCTTCGCCTTCTCCTCCTCCTCTAACTCTTCCTCCTCCTCCTCTTCCTCCTCTTCTTCCTCTTCCTCCTCTTCCTCCTCTTCCTCCTCCTCCTCCTCTTGATCCTCCTCCTCCTCCTCCTCCTCCTCCTCCTCCTTCCTCTCCTCTTTGTTCAGAATGCTCAATTTTCCTCTCACGCTATGCTTATGTCTTTTTTTTCTCTCTCTCTCCTCCTTTGTTTCGAGTCTCGAGGCGGCGGATGTGTTGGGGAAAAAAATGTTATTTGGCAACACTGAGGCTACCTGCGTGGAGCTTTTCCTTTTTTTTTTTTTTTTTTTTTTTTTTTATCTATTTTTTTCCTTTGTTGTTGTTTTGTTTTTGTTTGTTTTAATTCGGAAAATTCTGTCTTATAAATCTATTGGATTTGGGACATTCAGGTGGTGTGTTTCATATTTGTGGTATATGGCATGTGTGTGTGTGTGTTTCTATGTGTGTGTGTGTGTGTGTGTGTGTGTGTGTGTGTGCATTTGTGTGCGTTTCTATGTGTGTGTGTTTCTATGTGTGTGTGTGTGTGTGTGTGTGTGTGTGTGTGTGTGTGCATTTGTGTGTGTGTGTGTGTGTGTGTGTGTGTGTGTTTCTATGTGTGTGTGTGTGTGTGTGTGTGTGTGTGTGTGTGTGTTTCTATGTGTGTGTGTGTGTGTGTGTGTGTGTGTTTGCACATATATATTTATATATATAATATTATGTATATCATATATATATATGTATATAAATAGATAGATAGATAGATATGGACATAGATATAGATAGATAGAAATAGATATACATAAATAACTCAATAAACAATCATAATATAGAAGAAAAAAAAACATAGAAGGATAAACAAACAAACATCTAAACATCTAAACAAACAACCAGACTTTTAATAACCACACAAACTAACCCCACCCCCTCACCTTCTTTCTTCCCCCCCCCCATCCCCCCCACTATCTACTCCCACAGGAACTCACTATCCAGGAGAACGCACTCGAGCAGGAGTTAGTCAGCATGAAGGACAAAATCCAAGACACGCTGAGTCGAGTCATGCCCCTCAAGGAAGCCAACGAAAACCTTCGCCAAACCATCGTCGAGACAGTCATTATCTAAGGAGGTCGTGGAGGGAGGAGGTCGTTATTTGAGAAAGTTGAGGAGAGAGAGAGAGAGAGAGAGAGAGAGAGAGAGAGAGAGAGAGAGAGAGAGAGAGAGAGAGAGAGAGAGAGAGAGAGAGAGAGAGAGAAAGAGAGAGAGAGAGAGGAAGAGAGAGAGAAAGGGTTGTTATTATCTAAGAAAGTTGAGGAGAGAGAGAGAGAGAGAGAGAGAGGAGGAAGGGAGAAAGAAAGGGTTAATATTATCTAAGAAACAAGAGAGAGAGATAGAAAGG
>NC_061854.1:5029901-5034901 GCF_019202785.1 Penaeus chinensis
ACCACACACCCAGCACTAAGCCTTACCAAGACTTGTATCCGTGTGATTTATCTGTGTTGCTTACGCTTCTCAATAAAAGAGGTTAAGCCAATCTATCTACCTTCCTATCTATCTATCTATATAATTACATATACGCAGAAGGAAAGGAAAGGAAGGAGTGTTTATATTTTCTCTTTTTTTCTTATCTTTTCTTTTCTTTTATTTTATTTTTGTATTTTCTTAATTTCCTTTTCATCCTTTCATCCTGCTTGCCTTTCTTTATGTCTTCCTATTTTCTCTTGGGTAGGTAAGACAGACAGACAGACAGACAAACAGACAGACAGACAGACAGACAGGCAGGCAGACAGACAGACAGGTAGACAATCAGACAGACAGACAGACAGACAAACAGACAGAAAGACAGACAGAAAGACAAACAGACAGTCAGACAGACAGACAGACAGACAGGCAGACAAACAGACAGACAGACAGGCAGACAGTCAGACAGACAGACAGACAGATAAACAGTCAGGTAGACAGACAGACAGGCAGGCAGGCAGACAGACAGACAGACAGACATACAGACAGGCAGACAAACAAACAGACAGACAGGCAGACATACAGACAGATAGACAAACAGACAGACGGACAAACAAACAGACAGACAGACAGGCAGACATACAGACAAATAGACACACAGACAGACGGACAAACAGACAGACAAACAGACAGACAGACAAACAGACAGACAAACAATCAGACAGACAGATGGATAAATAGATTAAAACAGTTTTTTTTCTTCTTCTAAAACTTACACCTGCAAAGCATGTAATTAAATCACCCGCTTATTTACATATCTTAGCAAATATAATTGAGCAGGTGTTCGCTCGATTCTGTGCTCGTTACTCTTTATAAATGTATATGTGTAGGTGTTAATGTATGTATGTATGCATGTATGTATGTATGTATGTGTGTATGTATGTATGTATGTATGTATGTATGTATGTATGTATGTATGTATGTATGTATGTATGTATGTGTGTGTGTGTGTGTATGTATGTATGTATGTATGTATGTATGTATGTATGTATGTATGTATGTATGTATGTATGTATGTATGTATGTATTGATTGATACATATATGTATGTATGTATCAGTCTATCTACCTATCTATATCTGCATCTGTCCAGCTATCTATCTCTCTAATTATCTCTCTATCTATCTTTATATATATGGAGAGAGAGAGAGAGACAGAGAGGGAGAGAGAGAGAGAGAGAGAGAGAGAGAGAGAGAGAGAGAGAGAGGGAGAGAGGGAGACCAACAAACACACACACACACATATGCATAGATATATATATATATATATATATATATATATATATATATATATACATATATATATGTATATATGTATGTATATATATACGCATGTATTTAAATGAGTACATACATGCGGATATACATACATGTTTATATATGAATGTGCATATACATATATGTATATATATATACGTATATATACATATATATATATAGACTACATATATATACATACATATACATATATATGTGTGTATATATATATGTATGTATATATATAACCTCCATATATACATATACATACATACATATGTAAAGACATATATACGCATATAGATAGTTAGATAGATAGATAGATAACCTACATATATACATATACATATACGTATACATATATATATATGCATATGAATATAGATATAGATATATAGATAGATAGATAGATAGATAGATAGATAGATAGATAGCCTACATATATATGTATATATAATATATATACATATATATACGCCTGTATGTATATATGAGTTTATATATTAATCTATTTATCTATAAATATACGCGTGTGTTGAAGAGACAGATAGACTGACAAATATACAAAGTGGGTGGAGAAATTAATCAACATTTATGACAAAATAATCACATCGTTTGTATTTTAATATCTCTAAGACAAGTAAGAAATACAAACACAGAGATACATGTCAGAAGGTAATCAATTCAACGAAGATCTTGCCTCAAAATACATTTAATTTCTTTTCTCTATTCGAAACAAGAGAAATACAAGAACAATGTCAACAACAAGAAAACATGTTTATAGAGCACAAAAGCAAAAGAAAATTATTGTCGATGCCTCGATACAAACAATGAGATTATTTTTTGTGAGTACTTGTTTATCAACCTGTGAATACGTTCGTATCCCTTCAAAAATTCCGAAAAACAAACATTCAATTCACTTTTCTTT
The DNA here is from genome assembly GCF_019202785.1 of Penaeus chinensis. NCBI lineage: Eukaryota > Metazoa > Arthropoda > Malacostraca > Decapoda > Penaeidae > Penaeus > Penaeus chinensis. The sequence continues at coordinate 5,032,163 of NC_061854.1, forward strand.
CTCTCTCGTCGTATCACTTGATCTGAAAGTCAGCGGGAAAATGAAATCGAGGCAGACAATTAAAAAACTTTTTGGATCGGAAGAAGGTGGAAGTTACATAATTAGAGCCTAGTGATAGATGAAGGGATTTTATTTCTTTTCTTCACTAACATTTGGGGAGGGAGGCACGCACGCTCATGAATGCATACATATGTACATATTTATATACATACATATATACATATATTCATATATTCATATATAAATACATACATGCATATGTATATATATATGTATACATATATGCATACATATATATACATATGCATATATATACATATATATATACACATTTATACACACCAACACACACACACACACACACACACACACACACACACACACACACACACACACACACACACACACACACACACACACACACACACACACACACACACACACACACACACATACACACACACACTCACAAATACACACACACACACATATAAAAGTTTGCAATAAATAACGCAAAGTTATATCGACTTTCTTCTGAAATATGTATTCCCTTCACAAGCCGGAGGGGAAATTGGGGGGAAACAAGAACAAAACCAGTTTAAAACAAGTTCAGTGGAGTTTTATGTTGATAGAACTTTGTTTTCGTGAGCTGCAAGCTGCCTTCGCGAGGACTATAGAATTCTATGCGAGAAAAAGAAAATGTAGGTAGAAACTATAATCATTTATTGTAGTTTACTGATTATTGGGAATTTATTATTTTGTTATTTTTGTTTTTGTTTTATTTTATTTTTGTTGTACATATATGTATCTGTTTTTCCGTTTTTTGTTGTTGTTTTTATTGTCTATACTTTTAAAAGGGTCTTTAAAACGATTCACATAATGGGAAGGTTTACTCTTTTATTTGTGAGTGTGTGTGTGTGTGTGTGTGTGTGTGTGTGTGTGTGTGTGGGTGTGGGTGTGTGTGTGTGTGTGTGTGTTTGTGTGTGTGTGTGTGTGTGTGTGTGTGTGTGTGTGTGTGTGTGTGTGTGTGTGTGTGTGTGTGTGTGTGTGTGTGTGTGTGTTTGCATTATCGTATACCTTTTTGATTAAGATGCACACGATACAAGACATATATCATATGTTATCAACAATACACTCTGAGATATACCAATACATTTACATCAAATTGCAAACAAAAGCGTGCAACTGATTCATGAATCATCGTAAAATAAAATGTCACTATAAACCTACTGTTCGCAAAAATATAAATTGACATAGGTTACACAGACAATCTTTAAAGCTAACAGGCACACATCCGACGTGTACAACATAAATAAATTGTAATAGTTATGAATAAATGAAATAAAAGGAGTCAGTTTTTTATTTTTGCCTAATTCCTTCCTTTTCAGTGGATGGTTTCCCTCTGTCTCCACGTCTGTGTTTAGCGTTGAATGCTCCTTTCTCCCTTTCGAATTAAACTGCAGGCTGGGCCGCCGGAGCAGTCTCGACCACTGGAGCAGGCTTGTCTTGAGGAATAGCGTTGCCTGCTTTAGCGTTGGCGTCCGCGATCTCCTTCTGCGCCGTGGCGAGCTGTTCGCTGAGGTCCTTCCTGGTGGCTTCGAGGGCTCCTACTTGCTTCTGCGCCGACTGGAGCTTTCCCTCGAGCTGTTCCCCGTCCACCGTCAGCTGGTGGATCCTCGCGTTCAGGTCCTGCAAGATGGAGAAGCGTCAAGGGAAGGACCTCAAGCCATTTCACAAGGATCGGAATACGACCGAAAATAACACCGTATTGGCAGACGGACTTGGATGGTTAACGAGGAGAATTGCCAGTCCGTGTGTAAATGATGTAAACAATAACAAAATAAAAATTGCAATTCCATTCCTCTACTACCACTCACATTGATTTCCTCAGTCATTTTCTGGTTCTCGAGGGCTTGTTCTTGCAACTGGTTCAGTTCTTCCGATCGTTCCTTGACTTCGCTTGTGAGCTGCGGAGAAATACAATTCATTTTCTCATTTTTTTAAACATGGTAGTTATATTAAACTCATTAATCACTTTTTACCATTTCTTTTGCTGCTTAATATCCTCCTCTCATGTCTTCACTATCATGCCTCCCTTTACGAGCTGCCTGGACCTGGCACGCAGATTCAAACAACAGTGTCTTAGTCAGCACGATCAGCCGACGCAGCGGACTCATTAACAACCCGCTTTGTGTGGATTGAAGTATCGTGTCTTCATACTTCATCTTTCCTTTTTTCCCCTTTATATGACTTACGATTCTGTTCGTGAAATACACGGCTACAAATCTCCCAATGTCTCAGAGAAGCAGAGATAAAATCATGGATTCATAGGAGGGTCTTGTGCTTCTAAAATCCCTGGCTCCATAAATCATTTATTTACGACCTCCCGTTAAACATCATTCCTACTACACACACTCAAATGAAAGGAAAATACGAGGATTATCTTGTGTAGGACATTGCCAAAGAGGGAAATGCATCTTAAGCGGTTCCTTTCTGACCTAATGCTAACCCCAGGATGCGGATGCCGTTACTCAGTCACAGCTGAGTTGAAAATGTAACGAAAAGAGACGAATTTTAGAAATCGAAAGAAACAGCGAAGACAGGAAGAGAGAAGAGAAAAATAAAAATTATGAAAAATCATGATTTTTTTTTGTTTGATTACTACGAGAGAAGGAAGATTAGATTAATGTAAATTATTTTTAAAAATCAAAAAAAAATATGAACGAAAATGAAAAAAAA
>NC_061854.1:5039901-5047401 GCF_019202785.1 Penaeus chinensis
AATGTTAGAAATTGTTAACTCATGCCTCACTATTTTTTTTTTTTTTTTTTTTTTTTTTTTTATGTTTCCAGGACAATAGGTGGTAAGTTCTTTTTAGACACGAGAAAGAGCATGTGAACCTCCTTTGATATATGTCTTTGATGCTATCATGTAGTTTCTGATACACGCATACAACCCAAAGAAATATAAATGTCTCCATGAATATCTCATTAATTCTCAATTTCGTAAACTTCCATAGATGCATTTAAATGGTTTCAAGAAAGAGAGAGGAGCAAGCGAGAGGGAAATATTAATTCAGTTTCATCTAATTTCATCTTAATTCAATCTAATCTAATTTTATATTCAGTTCAATTTAATCTAAAAAAAAAAAATCATCTTATCTTAAATTCAGTTCAATTTAATCTTAAATCTAATTCAATTTAATCTAAAAAAAAAAAAAAATCATATAATCTTAAATTCAATATTAAAGAAAGTGCTGAAAGATATTTATCTGGATCTGTAGAGTATCAGTGCCTTCCGCTTTTAAACCGTGATACCATCTCCTTTGCACTTGCCTTACGACCTTGTTATTCTATCTTGCCTTCTGCAACCCACCAGCGAGCTTTACACGAGGTGTAGCCAACTACAAATTTCCTCCCCGTGATGCAAATTCCACATCGCCAGCGGAGAAAACGAAAGGAAAGTCATTTCGCACAGTTGCAGAAAATGCAAAGGTCAGTCTAACTCTCCCGGAGAACGTAACGCGATCATGTACTCACGGGAACATAGCGTGTGGGTTGAGCCTCACAAAAGCACAAAAGCCTTTATGAACGCGCACCCGAGTGTATGTGCACGACCTGGAAACAATGCACAGGCCAAGCTTTGTTCAGAAGACACTTCAGCATGCTCTGTGTAATGGCGCTTGTCTTAAAGCAGAAGACGCGGGTTGTGTTATTTTCTCTCGGCACGGGCAAATTACTTGATGAAGAAGTATACAGTATATGCAGTAAACATTAACCATATACTAATAACGCAACGGGAGATTTTTTTTTTTTTTATGATAATAATTCAATAGGATAAAATTGTAGATGTACGACTTAAAAAACGGATAATCTTGCGAGTCTGAAATTCTTTTGGGCAACGCCAGAACCTATTTGCGTGAGAGATATTGGACTTGGCATTTGGCCGTTGAGAATAAGGCCTATTTGCGCCTTCTCGTGTCGCCGACGAATCGTGTGTGTGTGTGTGGCTGTAGGTGTAGGTGTCTGTGCATGTGTGTGTATGTTTGTGGTAGGGGGAGGGGGTTTGTGTGTGTGTGTGTGTGTGTTTGTATAGGTGTATGTGTGTGGGGGGGGGCGGTCTCTGTGTGTGTGTGTGTGTGTGTGTTTTTTTGTGTGTGTGTGTGCGTGTGTGTGCGTGCGTGTGTGTGTGTGTGTGTGTGCATATCCTGCAATTTCAGCTTTCGACAACATTGCAGAGATACAAATCTGCAATAACTGAAGAATCCTCAACTGCAATACCCATTTGCACTTTTTTTTTTTATCAAATAAAGATATTGAACACAAATCTCACTTCCCTAACTCTTCTTCGCTTAAATTCTTCAATATTCTTTCCCTTCTTTCTTCCGCCTCTCTTCTTCTTCCGTCTATTATCTTTTTCTCTCTATGTATCTATACTCTGTCTATTCGTCTGTCTTCTTATCTATTTATCTATCTGTACATATATAAATAGATGAATAGTTAGATAGATAAAGAAATAGCTAGATAGATAAATAGACAGATAGATAAATAGACAGATATAAAGATATTCTGCTAAATAGATAAATAGATAGGTAAATAGATAGATAAACAGATAATTACACAGAAAGATACATAGGGAGATAGATGATGATGAAAGCGATAAAAAGGGATAAATGATGATAATGATGAATAATGATAGAAAGAGAAAGAAAATCGTGGCCTCGCTCGACGTCCCTGAAGAGAACGCGTTGAACGGAGAAAGTTAGCGATTGGAGTGCGGTGGCTTGCGTGCGGTGGCTTGAGTGTGGTGGCTTGATTGCGGTGGCTTGCGTGCGGTGGCTTGCGTGTGGTGGCTTGAGTGCGGTGGTTTGAGTGCGTTGGCTTGCGTGTGGTGGCTTGTGTGTGGTGGCTTGAGTGCGGTGGCTTGTGTGTGGTGGCTTGCGTGTGGTGGCTTGAGTGCGGTGGCTTGCGTGCGGTGGCTTGTGTGCGGTGGCTTGAGTGCGGTGGCTTGTGTGCGGTGGCTTGCGTGCGGTGGCTTGTGTGCGGTGGCTTGAGTGCGGTGGCTTGAGTGCGGTGGCTTGCGTGCGGTGGCTTGCGTGTGGTGGCTTGAGTGCGGTGGTTTGAGTGCGGTGGCTTGCGTGTGGTGGCTTGTGTGTGGTGGCTTACGTGTGGTGGCTTGAGTGCTGTGGCTTGTGTGTGGTGGCTTGCGTGTGGTGGCTTGAGTGCGGTGGCTTGTGTGTGGTGGCTTGCGTGTAGTGGCTTGAGTGCGGTGGCTTGCGTGCGGTGGCTTGTGTGCGGTGGCTTGAGTGCGGTGGCTTGTGTGCGGTGGCTTGAGTGTGGTGGTTTGTGTGTGATGGCTTGTGTGCAATGGCTTGCGTGCGGTGGCTTGAGTGCGGTGGCTTGCGTGCGGTGGCTTGAGTGTGGTGGCTTGCGTGTGGTGGCTTGAGTGCGGTGGCTTGAGTGTGGTGGCTTGAGTGCGGTGGCTTGAGTGCGGTGACTTGCGTGCGGTGGCTTCTGTGTGGTGGCTTGAGTGCGGTGGCTTGCGTGTGGTGGCTTGTGTGCGGTGGCTTGAGTGCGGTGGCTTGTGTGCGGTGGCTTGAGTGCGGTGGCTTGAGTGTGGTGGCTTGAGTGCGATGGTTTGAGTGTGGTGGTTTGTGTGTGATGGCGTGTGTGTGGTGGCTTGAGTGCGGTGGCTTGAGTGCGGTGGCTTGAGTGCGGTGGCTTGAGTGCGGTGGCTTGTGTGCGGTGGCTTGAGTGCGGTGGCTTGAGTGCGGTGGCTTGAGTGCTGTGGCTTGAGTGTGGTGGCTCGAGTGCGGTGGCTTGAGTGCTGTGGCTTGTGTGCGGTGGCTTGTGTGTGGTGGCTTGTGTGTGGTGGCTTGAGTGCGGTGGCTTGTGTTCGGTGGCTTGAGTGCGGTGACTTGAGTGCGGTGGCTTGTGTGCGGTGGCTTGTGTGCGGTGGCTTGAGTGTGGTGGCTTGAGTGCGATGGTTTGAGTGTGATGGTTTGTGTGTGATGGCTTGTGTGCGTTGGCTTGTGTGTGGTGGCTTGAGTGCGGTGGCTTGTGTGCGGTGGCTTGAGTGCGGTGGCTTGAGTGCTGTAGCTTGAGTGCGGTGGCTTGTGTTCGGTGGCTTGAGTGCGGTGACTTGAGTGCGGTGGCTTGTGTGCGGTGGCTTGTGTGCGGTGGTTTGAGTGCGGTGGCTTGAGTGCGGTGGCTTGAGTGCGGTGGCTTGAGTGCGGTGGCTTGAGTGCGGTGGCTTGCGTGCGGTGGCTTGAGTGTGGTGGTTTGTGTGTGATGGCTTGTGTGCGGTGGCTTGAGTGTGGTGGCTTGAGTGCGGTGGCTTGTGTGTGGAGGCTTGAGTGTGGTGGCTTGAGTGCGGTGGCTTGTGTGCGGTGGCTTCTGTGTGGTGGCTTATGTGCGGTGGCTTGAGTGCTGTGGCTTGAGTGCGGTGGCTTGAGTGCGGTGGCTTGAGTTTGTTTTCTTTTGTAATGGCCTGCAAGTGTTGGCTTGAAAGAGTTTACTCGTGCGTGTCTGCGCGGGTGTGTTGGTTTGAATGCACTGGCTTGAGTGTGTTGTCGCGTGTGTTGACTTTTATCGTGTTGGCTTGGTGATGCCGTCTTCCGTGTTGGTCTAAGTGTGTTGCCATGAGTGTGCTGCCCTGTGTGTTTTTTTGCACTGGCTTGAACGTATTGGCTTAACTTTACCTTAATAGGTGTTGGCTTAAAAGTGCTGGCCTAGAAATGTTGGCTTAAAAGTGTTGGCTCGTGATAGTTTGGCGTGAATGTGTTGGCTTTGACTGTGTTATCCTGTCTTGGCTTGAGTGTGTTGGCTTTGAATGCACTGGCTTGAACATGCACTGCCTGAAACACTCCCACGGAAACAAACTTAAATCATTAGAGACAATGCGAGAAAACGGAAGAGAAGAGAGACCCTGGCCGGTCTGGATTTACGCGGCCGGCTCGACAGCTCTCCCAAAACGCGGCGGTGTAACTCAGAGCCGGTCTGACAGATATGCGTTCCGTTTCTCTCGCTTTGCCTCTGACTCTTTCTCTTTCTGGGTGTCTGTCACTTTTTATGTCTGTCTGTTTGTATGTTTGTCTCACTCATTCTAAGACTTTCTCTTTCTCTCTCTCTCTCTTCATATATGTGTATATGTATATGGTAAGTGTATGTATATATATATATATATATATATATATATATATATATATATATATATATATGTATATGCATACGAATGTGTGTGTGTGTGTATATATATATATATATATATATATATATATATATGTATATATATATATGTATATATATACATATATACATATAGATAGATGTATGTGTGTATATATATGTGTGTGTGTGTGTGTGTGTATGTATGTGTGTACATATAAATATATTATAATAAAAGCAAAAAAGAATCTTCTCGGCTATAAAAAAGGCTTTAAATTATCACGCGCATTTACATATATCCTCGTCTTCATTAAAATCAAATTTTCTCCCATCCAAGGTCCTAGAAAATGTGTACCATTTGTATTCCATAACGAGAGGCTGTCGTGGTGAAAATGAATAAATATTTCTTACGGTATTTTCCTTCAAATCGTTTCTCTCAGCTCGCTGTAGCTTTGAATTATTTTGTTTAGAAATATTTTCAAAGAGAATCGTGGTTGTTTAATCTTATTAATATTTTTTTTGTAATTTGTTCGTTTATTTTCTCTTGTTTATTGGTTTATTCTCTCTCTCTCTCTCTCTCTCTCTCTCTCTCTCTCTCTCTCTCTCTCTCTCTCTCTCTCTCTCTCTCTCTCTCTCTCTCGCTCTCTCTCTCTCTCTCTCTCTCTCTCTCTCTCTCTCTCTCTCTCTCTCTCTCTCTCTCTCTCTCTCTCTCTCTCTCTCTCTCTCTCTCTCTCTCTCTCTATTTCTTTCTCTTTATATTTTCATCCCTTATTTATCTCTCTTTCTCTCTCTCTCTTTCTCTCTCCTTCCCTCCCTCCCTCATTCTTCTTCTCTCCTTCCCCTCCTCACCCTCTCCTCCCTTTCTTCCCTCCCTCCCTCGAACCTTCCTTCCCTCCTTCCTTCCCTCTCCCTCCTTCCTTCCCTCTCCCTCCTTCCTTCCCTCTCCCTCCCTCCTTCCCTCCGCCCGTCCCTTGCTCCCTCAATCAAGCTCGCTCCGTTCACAAATTTCCTAGTTATTCTCTTCCCCTTTTTTTATCATAATTCTCTCACGTCCACGTCTTTTTAAACAACTACATCCCCCCTTCCTTCGAGTTCTAGGCTTACCCTTCCCTCCCTCCACACATACACACACATAAACCATATTTGTTGAGTCTATGTAAACGCACCACATCCACACACTATATATTCTTGAGTTCATTCCCCGGCGAGGAGGATTCGAACAGACTTTCGGAAATCCCACGTAACAGAAGAGGATCGGAATGCGCAAGAGAAGTTTGTTCGTGAGGTCGCTTATATTTTGTTTTAAAATATGGTAACCGGATTCCTTTTTGTATCTTATTTGTTTTCCCTTATTACTGTTCTATTTTATTATCTTCCTTTCCATTTTCTGTTCGTAAGTTTTGTGAATAAATATGGAATTAATAAAGCGAGGGAAAATTATTAGGATAAAGATTTTATGAAATGGCAAATATGAGGTATGAGGAGGGGGGTGGAATATACATCAATTTATTAGATCGAATCTTTTCTATAAAATGAGAAAACGAAAAAAAATGATAAATGATTGACAAGAAAGTAGACAGAAAATAGATCCATTATAGACATACGTTATGAAAATTAAAAATCAGACAAGAAAATGAAGAACAAAAGAAATAATGAAATAAAGAAAAAAAGAAATAATGAAATAAAGAAAAATAGAAAAAATGGAGAGAGTTGACAGGTAAAGTAATCAGAAAACGACCGTACTAAATATCGACTATGAAAATAAATAATCAGAGACAATAACGAGCAACAAAAAAAAATTAAATAGATAGAGTGATAAATAAACAAAACAAAACAAAGTAGACACAATAAATACAGATTATGAAAATGAAGAAAAAGAGATGAAAACTGACGAACGAAATTCTTACAAGGGAACGACTTTCTACATCATATATATTCGCGATTCTTGCATTAATATCGCCATTATTACCGTCTCTTATCCGAAGTGCCTTCATTTTTCATAATAATGTGGCCTCCTTTGAGCCTCTCGATATCCCACCATGAGGCAGAGAGTTCATGGTATCACTCATTTTCAGTACTGTAATTTCTCCTTCGGATATAATAGTTTCTCCCTAAAATTATATCCATAGAAAATGGGCAAACGGTGAGATACTGTTGATCGAATTACTGAATTTAATTGGTAATACATTCTATCCCTTCAATGATAGTTGTAATGGAAGGGCAAGAACCATGTAAGAAAAATTGAATAATAGCAGATAACCTTTTCAAGTTTGTAAATACTTCCTACAAGATGATAATTTAGACGCTATTCTTGTGAGTCAGTCATTCGTGGATATTAGCCATGCTTATTTTTGTTTATTCACGTGTGTGTGTGTGTGTGTGTGTGTGTGTGTGTGTGTGTGTGTGTGTGTGTGTGTGTGTTTGTGTATGAGTGAATGAGTGAGTGAGTGCAAGTGAGAATGTGAATATGCATATTCATATAAATGTGTGTATATATAATTCACAACGTGCCCTACGAGACACGGTCATGCACCTTTCGTACTTCTCCGTAAAACTGTCACATTTATCAAATCAAAAATCTCTCTCTCTCTATCTATCTATCTCTCTATCTATCTATCTATCTATCTATCTATCTATCTATCTATCTATCTATCTATCTATCTATCTATCTATCTCTCTCTCTCTCTCTCTCTCTCTCTCTCTCTCTCTCTCTCTCTCTCTCTCTCTCTCTCTCTCTCTCTCTCTTTCTCCTTCTCCCTCCCCTTGTAAAAGGCTGTATATGCCTCTAAACAATGGCTATGACCGGTTGAACAGTGATAGTGGCTGCACAGCTTGACTCTTTATTTAAGGAGTCGTACAACACAGTTAGGGGGAAAACACGAGACGTTGTCTTAGGGTAAGAGCTGAGTGCGGTGTCGCGTGTCCGGCCAGCCAGCCCTTGGGGGCCGGAGGCTGGTGCTGACATGGTCTCTGCGATTGCTGGGAACGATCTGAAAGGGTCAGACGAGGTCAAATATAATCGTCATCTAAGTCCTCGCTGGTGTGATGGTTTAGAATTGCCTTAGAGCCACGTGGTCTATTAGTCTAATGCCTTACAGACATGTTATATTGCTCG
>NC_061854.1:5084901-5087401 GCF_019202785.1 Penaeus chinensis
CTTCCTTCCTTCGTTCCTTCCCTTCCTTCCTTCCTCCCTTCCTTCCTTCCTGCCTTCCTTCCTTCCTTCCTTCTTTCCTTCCTTCCTTCCTTCCTTCCTTCCTTCATTCATTCATTCATTTACAACGTAGTACCAATCGTTGTGGAACTTCCCAAGCTGGCAATTTCTCCGTTAACTTCATCAAACTTCTTCTGGAGTTCAGCGAGTTCTTTCGACAGCGCCTAAGAGATTGAATTCCAAGCGAAGTTTTATTTGTTTTACTACGTGTCAGGGAAGTTGTTGATTTGCAGGCATTTATTATCGTCTTATCAAATATGCATGTTTTATCTTATTAAGTGGAATATAAAAGATAATAACTGGGTGTGTATTCATTTAACTAAATAGAGAGATAAGTGAAGATAAAAATTATGATCATTTAGTAATGGGGGGGGGGGAGGGTTCCATATAATAAAGTATGAGAATTTAGTTTCAATTTTTTTCAATATAATTCATTTATTTTACTTTATTTCATTTACAAAATATCCTTACCTCGACATCCTTGTCACTGACTCCGGCGATAGGGTCAATCTGCGTTTGAACTTGTTTCACTTGTTGCTTCACCTGAAATGAAGGGGAAGTGGATATTAATATGTACAAGTATATATCATATGTATGTGGGTGGGTGGGTGTGGTCGTGGGTGTGTGGTGTGTGTGTTTGTGTGTGTTTGTGTGTGTGTGTATGGGTGGGTATGTGTGGTTGTAGGTGTGTATGTGAGTTTGTTTGTATGTGTGTGAGTGTGATAATTCTGACTAATCAAAATACCGATAAAGTAAATAATAATGTACACCTGACCTTTTCCAACTCTGCATCTGTCTGTAAATTCTCTCTCTCTCTCTCTCTCTCTCTCTCTCTCTCTCTCTCTCTCTCTCTCTCTCTCTCTCTCTCTCTCTCTCTCTCTCCTCTCCTCTCTCCTCTCTCTCTCTCTCTCTCTCTCTCTCTCTCTCTCTCTCTCTCTCTCTCTCTCTCTCTCTCTCTCCTCTCTCTCTCTCTCTCTCTCTCTCTCTCTCTCTCTCTCTCTCTCTCTCTCTCTCTCTCTCTCTCTCTCTCTCTCTCTCTCTCTCTCTCTCTCTCTCTCTCTCTCTCTCTCTCTCTCTCTCTCTCTCTCTCTCTCTCTCTCTCTCTCTCTCTCTCTCTCTACCTACCTACCTCTCTCTCTCTCTCCCTACCTACCTACCTACCTATCTCTCTCTCTCTACCTACCTATCAACCGGTGATTTTCAAAAGCTTGAATTCATGAACTTAAACCTTTATCAGGAAAACCAAAGTGTCAATTAAGACTTCCCGAAAACTGTCCCGTGCTATCCTAGGAATAGAGAAACAAACCCTTCTTGCATTTTACTATCTGAATATCTGGATTTTTTTTTTTTTCCTCTCTCTCTCTTTCTTTCTTTTCTTTTCTTTTCTTACGTTCCCAAGACTCGCAAAGTCAAGCAAACTCTTGCGATCAACATACGCCCCTAAATACCTATACTCAGGTCGGTCCTTCACAAAGACACAAAAGGTTAAGGATCCCGCCACTAGATGTCGTGGAGGACACTCGACCACCTGAGACACCGCTTGCATAGCCTTTCAACAAGCGCCTCAGGCAGAACGAGGCACCAGACGAATGCAACAACGATATTCCAATCCTGCTTCACGAAAATAGGAGATCTTAAGGACATGAACAATCAGCGTCTGAATAGTTGATTTAATGCCGTCTATAGGATGTTCACCAAGACGCTTACCAAGAGGATTTCGAAGCAACTTGATGAAAAATTGAGAAAGGGAGGGAGAAAGAGAGAGAGAGAGAGAAAGAGAGAGAGAGAGACAGGGAGGGAGGGAGAGAAAGAGAGAGAGACAGAGAGAGACAGAGACAGAGACAGAGACAGAGACAGAGTCAGAGACAGAGACAGAGACATAGACAGAGTCAGAGACAGAGACATAGACAGAGACAGAGACAGAGAGAGGAGAGAAGAGAGAGAGAGAGAGAGAGAGAGAGAGAGAGAGAGAGAGAGAGAGAGATTGAGATGTAGATACAGAGACACAGACAGACAGACAGAGAGGGAGGGAGGGAGAGAGAGAGAGATAGACAGAGAGAGAGAGAAAGGAAGAGAGAGAGAGAGAGAGAGAGAGAGAGAGAGAGAGAGGAGGGAGGGAGAGAGAGAGACAGACAGACAGACAGACAGACAGACAGACAGGCAGACAGACAGAAATCACCACCTACACACTACTCATCAAGTCACTGAATACATGAACGAATAAAAAATACCCTACAAAGCATTCGGCTTTATGGAAAAAAAAAGTAAATAACGCCTTACAAGATCAAGGCACTGATAGTACATACATCAACATCTTCCATCACATATACACTACTGCCTGTCCCTCCAGACCTTTACATGGAGACTCCGAACCATTTTAGTTTAAGAGGTGAAGTGAGGCAGGGCGACACAAACTTACCTAAACACTTCACAGCTTTCGAAA
>NC_061854.1:5099901-5102401 GCF_019202785.1 Penaeus chinensis
TCACGTGGTAGGTGTTAGAGGTCATGTGGTAGGTGTTAGAAGTCAGATGCTAGGTGTTAGAGGTCACGTAGAAGGTTTTATGTACTAGAGGTCACGTGGTAGGTGTTAGAGGTCATGTGGTAGGTGTTAGAAGTCAGATGCTAGGTGTTAGAGGTCATGTGGTAGGTGTTAGGGGTCACGTGGTAGGTGTTAGAGGTCACGTGGTAGGTATGTGTCAGAGGTCACGTGGTAGGTATGTGTCAGAGGTCACGTGGTAGGTGTTAGATATTAGAAGTTATGTGTTAGGTGTTTAGTTGTGTTAGGTGGTAGAGATTATATGTTAAGTGTTAGGTCTTAGGTCTGAGATGTGTTATGTGTGTTATATATCAGGTCCGATGTGTTAGGTGTGTTAGATAGATAGGTTTTATGCACGTTAGATGTGTCAGCAGTCATTATATGTGTTACAAGTACTACTGTGTTGTGATATGCACGTGTAAATTTATGAATCCACGAACCTGATATATCTCACGCTAAATGCCAAGGAAAAAAAAACGAAATTAAATCAGACAAATAAATAAATAAACAAAAAAACACACACAAAAAAAAACAAGAGCATAAACAAATACAACAAATAAATAAGCAATAGAATTCTTACGTCGACGTTTGCTTGAATAGATTTCAGGGAATCGAGTTTTCCTTGGTTGGCAGACAGAAGATCATTTTGCTGTAGAGAGAAGGCAACATCAGCCGGTTATTCTTGAACAAACAGATGCCTCTGCTTGTTTATATTCAGTAAAGGTAATATTAGATGTATATATAGGTTTATATGTACGTGAGTGCATCATATGTGTATGTGTGCGTATATATACACACACACACACACATATATATAATATGTATATATGTATATGTATATATGTGTGGTGTGTGTGTGAGTGTGTGTGTGTGTAGTGTGTGTTGTGGTGTGTGTGTGTTTGTGTGTGTGTTGTATGTATGTATACATACCACTTGTACAAGATGCCTCGCTTGTATATTCGTGTAAGTGATGTATTATAGTTGTGTGTCATATTGTATGTTATCTATCACACACACACACATATAATATATATGTATAAAGTATATGTAATATGTTGTTGTGTTGTTGTGTAGTGTTCGTGTGTTAGTGTGTGTGTATGTATGTATACATACTGTAAAACAATGCTCGCTGTTTAATCATAAGTAGATAAGAAAAATGTTTATATACTGATGTGTATTGTGAGTGCTATATATACATACACACACACACACCTATATATATATATATATATATATATATATATTATATATATTAATATGTATATATGTGTGTTGTGTGTGTGTGTGTGTGTGTGTGTGTGTGTGTGTGTGTGTGTGTGTGTGTGTGTGTGTGTGTGTGTGTGTGTTAGCTTACAAAATAAAAATAGAGGAAGAAGAATAAAAAAAAAGGGAAAAAAGAGAAAAAAATTTTAAAAAATCAAGAAGGAAAGAAAAAAAGAAAAAAGGAAAAAAAGAAAAAAAGAGAAAGCAAAGAAAAAACGCAAAGAGAAAGAAAAAAGAAAAGGAAAAGAAGAAGAAGAAGAAGAAGGAGAAGAACAAGAAGGAAAATAACAAGAAGAAGAAGATGAAGAAGAAGGAGGAGGAGGAGAAGAAGAAGAAGAAGAAGAAGAAGAAGAAGAAGAAGAAGAAGAAGAAGAAGAAGAAGAAGAAGAAGAAGAAGAAGAAGAAGAAAAAGAAGAAGAAGGAGGAGGAGGAGAAGGAGGAGAAGGAGGAGAAGAAGAAGAAGAAGGAGAAAAAGAAGACAAAGATGAGGAAAAAGAAGAAGAAAACCAATTACCTCTCTGAGCTGTCTTTCCAGACTCTCAAGATCGTTCTTCATAGGATCGATCAATTTCTGGCAGTTGGATAAGTGGTAATTTCTGAAATAAAAAAACAAAAACTAATTAGATAATGCATAAACCTACACAAGTCTACACACAAGCACTTGCGTACATGCACACATAGTTTCGTACATTCATACATGCATGAATATGTGCATACATAATTTCATGCATAACAAATGCGTTCACGCATATATACATACGCTCAAAGCACGTATGCACACAGGTATGACAGGCATATATGCAATGCCATTCAAGCAAGCAAACATGTGAAAAGAAAAGAAAGGAAAGAAAAAAAGAAAAAGAAAAAAGACAAAATATCTAAACAAACGGACGTAAACAAAACAAGAGGCATTCGAGCAAATGCAAATAACAACAATCAAGCATGTGTAAATATGAAAAAAAAAAAATATATATATATATATATAGGCTTAAAGATCCACCTTTCCCCAACATACCAGCGTAGAAAACACGACCCAATCACATATCAACAAAAAACAGCATAGCCAAACCGACATACACGAAATCACACAGACAACCTAAGCTCCCCCAACATACCACCATAATTAACATAACCCAACGAATATATCCACAAAAAAGCCTCCCCCACCCTACATACTCGCGAA
>NC_061854.1:5107401-5112401 GCF_019202785.1 Penaeus chinensis
AAACTTGTTTTTGCACACCAAACCTCTTCTACTACGCCTGTCACCATCTGTAAAATAAGTTCCATATTAAATGTGAAGCTGATCTTTGGTTCCGTGTCAGACATGTTGGCAGTAAAAGCCTATAAACTACTGTGACGTCACCATGGGTTCCCGCTCTTTTCTGGAGTTCAAATTTTATTTAGAAACTGAAAAATGGATTTGGCGAGATTAAGCTTTGACTGTTACCTTAAAGAATTTCGTCAGTTAGAAATGGAAGTTAGAAATTTGCATTGCACGATGTTATGCAATTAGCGCTTGCACATGTTTCTTTCCCTCTCCTTTCTCTCGCTCTTTTCCTCTTTCTTTCTCCTCTCATTCTCCATTCCCGTCCTCTCTTCCTCTACTCTTTTTCACTCTTTCCTCTTTCTATTGACACCTTATGAAGTTGACTAGGAACTTTTTTTTTTTTTTTTTTTTTGCCCTGCGTGTTTTGTTTGAAGTTTAAGTTGCAATTTTGTTCATGTCCATTACGTTTTGTTTGGTTCAAGGTTTTATTTTGCGTTTGTTTTGCGACTTTTTGTATTGCGTGTTTACTCGTTTTGCCTGTTTGTTTCGCGGGTTTAGCGTGGTTTGTGTAGTATTGTCTTACAAGTTTTACTTAGCGTTCGTTGTCTTGCTTGGAGTGTTACTTTTTGCATGTTTGTACTATTTCTTTTCATGTTTGTTTTGCGTTTTTGCTTTTCATATTGTGGATTTTGCAGTTGGTTTTATTTTAGTTTTTTTTTTTGCTTGTTGGAACTTTTGGGATTTTGTGTATGTTCTTAGGATTAGTAGTGTTCCGTGTTGCACGTTCGTATGGTATCTATTGTTTTGAGTTACATTCTGTGTAGACCAGGTAACACAAGAACATGTGGATTCAGTGATACCAAAGTTTAATAGTAATAACCAAATATACCAGACAGTAACGAGGGCAGAGATACAGATATGATCTATATATTTATTTTAAAAATTTGTATCAATGGGGTCAGTACTGGGCCGCACCAAATGACCCTCGAGGCACAGGCACAGTCTATTTGAGACATTGGCGGGATGGGTAACCTCTGCTCCCTAACTGCGTTAAGTCACCCTCTCAACGGGACCCACACCCTGCCTCACTTGCCACCATTATTTGAAAGCATGTCCCTCTACAGATTTTCTTCAGATATAGAGGTACACTTTTAGACAGGCATCCTTTTACATGAAAGCGTTACTAACAGGGGTCTAGGGGGCTGGAGTAGGTATGAAGCCAAGGCTTGCCCACATGCTTCTGTACCAAGGTCTGTTTAGCCTCCCAGGATAATAGTTATCAGGCAGTTATTCAAGTGGGTGCTACCTCCAATAGCTATCCGAAGGAGGCAGACTGGCAAGGAGCTAACCTTTGACCCCACTGTGGTAGTGAACATGCATTGTACATGTGCCAGTGAACCATAGCTCCATACCTGTAGGGCCTCCTACCTTCTACCATATATACGTTCGAAGCTGCAAGTTCTATGTACGATAGGTAATTTTTGGATTGGTACTTTAAAAAATAGTGATTTTATGGACTGGTAATGCTAAACCATTATGTTACTTGTGAGATACATGTGGAAACAAAATATTTATGCAAATAAGATTATCTATTAACAATTTATACACTAATCTAATAACCTCAAATATTTATATATAGCAGGGATGGTTAGAGAAAATGTAGATAATTAACGGTGTTTGAATTATTTCCCTGAATTTCTTAGTATCACTTTTATGCTTTTGGTATCGATGGATTCCTCTCCCTATCCAATTACAGATATATGTCATGGACCCCTCCCCCTCCACACACCATTAGCGACAATCTTGGCCCCGGTAACAGAAGAGGGTATGCAAGTTACCAGGGAAATTGTGGGGAAAATTAGTCACTATTTTGTCTAATGCAGGAGACTGTGTCCCCTCCCCCAGTATAACTAAAAATCTTCCACATCCTCCTTCACGGCAGGGTAGAGCCTACGACCAACGTACGGAAGTGCCGATGCCAAGTGTGTCCTATGCTCTATCCTGCAACACATGTGGAGAACTTTTCCTGGGCGGGGATTTGGGGGCGGCAACCCCCAATGGGGGATGCAAGAACAGCCCCCTGCACACAGAAGAATGGTTAGTTTACCACACAATTGACCCAGGTACTTTTTATGTCCTCCCCCTGCTATCAGGGCCAAGAATCTGGCAGTTTGGTCGGATTCCGCAACATATATGTAGGCCTACTAAATGGTGAGGAATCCATCGATACTACAATCGTCGCGATCAGTTATGTGAAGGTAGTGTGATACATTACCTGTCAAAGTTCAATGAGACGTAACTAAAATTAGGATTTTAAGAGATACAGAATCTTCTAGCAAGTCTAACATATTAGTATAAGCTCAAACTCCAACCAGGAATGTTTAACCAAGTCTCTCCAAGAGCTCTCAATCAAAGTGTCATCCCATATAATTATGGTAGACGTGCGTATCATCCTAAACACTGTTGGGGGTATATCAAGTGCAACATGCCTCCTCCAAACTGTGATAATGGCATAGACTTCGTTAACAGCCATAACAGAAGGCAATGAATTGGATCTTGGTTGTCAATGAGCCAAGCTTCATTCTGGAATTCGCTGCCATTGTCTACCTAGATCACCTGTGGAGAACCAAGCACCAGGATTATTTTTTGCTGAATTACAAGCTGCTAAACAACTAGTTTAGATAATGGTCATTGGTGGTAAAACACATTACCTTGGACCTCGAACTTTTCTAGGGGCAGTAGCAGACATGCTTCTCCTCAAACTACAGGCCATTATCCGCATAGTTTTCACAGGACTCCGTTAATCTGCAAATGATTAGTTATTATTGGCTACAAGGTTGGTAAAAGCAAAATCAGATAACAATAACAGGTCAGCTCAAATCACCACCTAATATGTTATGGAGAACCACACACCCAAAACCCAAAGTGTCAAGTGAGCCCCAAAATCTAAAACTATCCTTTTCCTACCCCCCCCCCCCCCCATCGTTTTAACATTTCATGCTTACAGAAAACGGAAATTATGAAATTTGAGGCTGTTATGCAACGGATATTTTCGTCACGGTAAATTTGAGGCCCGAGCGGCTGTACCTGATTATTATTCAATTACCGATGCTCTTTAAGATGACAACGTCCATTTCCTCTGTCTGTGCGTCGCTCTCGGTGTTTTAAAAAAAGCAAGTAAGCATACTGCTGCACTTGAAGGAGAGAAAGTTACCGGAGAGCTTCTTGCGGCAAGTAAATGGATTTCACGGATTCTTGTTTAAAGTTTAAATCTCATTACCAACCTACTGCATGCCTCCGATATAATGCCACACCATCCGCCATAGACTTGGGTGTTTGCAGCAACTTTGCCTTCAAAAGTTTAAAACTTGCGATCTTGTTAGAAATTGAAATGTCATGTTCTTTTCCAATGTTATATAAATGTATGTGTGTATATATATACATACGTATATATCTATATTAAAATAGATACATAATCCACTATTTGCCAGTAATTATCTAGTATACAAGATTTTAATTTCTTCTCATGCACGAAAGCTTTTGATGTCTTTATTAGAGAAGAGTTTTACTTTGCTCTCTAAAAAAATAAATTTAATATCATTCATCATATTTTCTATGTATTAATGAGAGGATAAAGTGTTTTTTTTTAATAAAGGTTAATGTTATCAAGAGCGCCGTACAATTAGAGGGAAGTGGACATATGAAACTAGGTAATGAACCATGGCACATCTGCAGCGGCCTCGTATTTACCGCGAAATGGCGAGAAAAAAAACGCTGCATGTCACCTCTAAGAGACCAAGTCCACAACATTCTCACATAGTTTAATGTTCGTTTTCTTTAAGTTGGCACGCAATGTTAATAAATGCCCCTCCCCCCCACCCCCATTAGGGAATTAATATAGGGGAGGAAAGGTTTGGTTTGGATTTTGGGTTCGCTTGACACCTTGGTATAGGGATTCGGTCTTTGAAGGGTGCGCTGTTCTCGGTAACAAAAAAAAAAAAAAAAAAAAAAATTGTCGCACGCACGTTAACATTTTAGTATTATACGAACCCCAAAGTCCAAACCTAATCTTCCGTACCTTATATTTTTTCCTAGACGAGGGGGATAAGCCCCCCCTCCCCTCTACCTCCCTTCATTAGCACTTGGCGCCAAATGAGCAATTTTGTTAAAGAAAAAATGACATACCGTCAGTGTGGAGGGTAGAGATGAGCTGCGGCGAGGGAGAGATCGGATTTGTTCTGGTAAGCCATCGTAAAAATGGTCCTGGCTAAATACCCGATGTGGTGGTATTTGCTGCGGAAGCGAGGCACTTCGGCTTTGGCTTCCCGCCATTTCTGTTCGATCATGTTGGCGTGGCTTGTGTGTCGGGTCAACACAATTATATGAATAAATCAGTTAAGTGTTATTACCCCACTTTTTGCAAACACTGAAGTGCCTTCCAACAATCACTAATGACCGTTGTCCCTGGGTGGATACGCTCTTTAAATTGTTTTAGGCAAAGACAAAATCGTGCGTTTTTTCATCGACTCGATCGTAGTATTTTTTTCCATATTTAAATTTTACCAACTTGTACAATTTCCCTTACCTGTTATTTACGTTATTTAGAACCAATACCTCCCTACAGAAACTTGTTTGGAAACTATAAGTAGCTCCGGGCAGATTCGTAAGAAATACTCATATAAATACAAATTGACGAATTTTGAGTTTTAAAATCAAGCTTATTGTTACCAAATCGGGGGATTGAATTTTTTTTTTTGTTTTTTAATTACCTCCCTTTCGATTTTTTTCTCTATATTTGTTGCACCAAAAATAATAAATCATTGTCCAAGGGACAGTTACTGTGAGGCACTTTAGCTCAACTGAAATTATTTTAAGACCGGCACAGGTCGAGCAAGAAGTCGGCCTGTCTGCCACAATGTTGCCAAAACGCCAGTACCTACCATAAAGACACTTAT
>NC_061854.1:5122401-5139901 GCF_019202785.1 Penaeus chinensis
ATTATCCTTATTATCATCATCATTATTTATATTTATTATTATTATTATTATTATTATTATTATTATTATCATTGTTATTATTATCATTATCATCATCATCATCAAAATTATTATCATCATTACTATTTTGATTATGGATATCTGCACCGTCGCGTGATACTACTACTGCTTTTTGCACAAGAAAATCGCATCACGAATGAGGAAGGAGGCGTTACTATTTCTTGTTATAATATTTGAATAGCACATTGGTATATATTATTCATATACACTATTCATTTATTTTTATACCATTTCATATATTTATATTTATCGCCTACCAACTCACAATCCTCCATGTTGAGGTATATAGAAAGACAGGTAATTGATAGATAGATAAGTGGGTGTTAAAATATACAGATTAAAAGATAAAGACAGATATCTATATGCTCTATACCAGTGGGGGGGGGGGGGGTTTCCAGGCGACCTCAATCATACATTTCTCGACATGACTGCGACATTGGTCTGTTTTATAGTGTATAGGCTTGTATTATATATTACTAGTTGTTGGCTGTAAAAGTAAGGAACGCATATTAAATATCCGTGTTAGGAAGGTACTGTAATTGTTTTGTTTTTTTTATTTAACAAAATCTGGATGTTGGTAGGCAGATACATCTGGTACAGGATAAGCGGTTAAGCCTGCTGCATTTTTAGTATTTTTGTAATAATCGAAGAAAATTTAGCCGTTAGCCCTTAACCAATATGTGACAACGTTTATGCTGGAAACGTCTCAAGATTGAGAATTGACCACATCTGATATTTATAGAGACTCAGGAAAAACGCTTGGTGACCACTGGATGGGGAAAAGCTACTCTGTATCCTCCATATCGAGCAGATGCAGGTGAATCGGGTATCACCTTCCCCTTATTAAGCAACCACGCAGTACATAACCTGCTCAGGTGAATACATGTCTTCTTGAATAGTTCTGCTATATACCGGTCGTGTGAAGCGAGCCTGAAAGCTGAGTAGACGTTTTCAGTAGATTAATGTTAATGATAGTAGATTATCCTGGAGAGGATAAGTTTTTTTTTTTTTTTTTTTTTTTTTTTTTTTTTTTTTTTTTTTTTTTTGTAAATTAGGGACTGAGGGTAGAGTCAAGAAATATATTAAGGAACATTTTGTATGTATATAGACAGAATATGTATATATAGACAATAGATATAGCCTGGCAAATGGATAAACATACATACAAATGTGTGCGTATGTATATGTGCGCACTTACGTATATAGCTGTGTATGTATTATATATATACATATATAAAATGTATATGTAGGTGTGTGTTTGCGTGTATGTGTGCGCCAAACAAACCTAATTTAAGTAAAAGCTATTAAGGACTTGTCACTTTTTCCCTAACCACCAAGTCCCTAATTGTTTCCTCCCTGGCAACGAATGCAACGCGTATGAGACCGGTTGCAAATCATCAATCAGATTATCGATGAGGCATAATCAATATTGGTATGAGCTTTGTCATCCGCTGCGCCGCTGATTAGACATCCCAGCGGGCGAGGCGTGATACGGGCCCTGGAGATGAAGAGGAAAAAAAAATATTTTCCTCTTCATTTTTCTTTTTCTTTTTCTCTTTTTTTTTTGCGTTGGGAACAATTATTAGATTAATAAAACGTATATTCTTTTCGTTTTCACTATTTCTCTTTTTTTTTCTTTTTTTTCTTTCATAAATGAAGAAAGAATTGGAAATACATTGACTAATAGAGAAAGTTCGCATCGTATATTACTTTTGTATATATGCATCGGTTTTCGTGTACTCCTGAGATATAGAGTGATTTTCAAATTTAGAGAATTTAAAAGTAAAAGTATGTCTCACCATTTTTTTCACAAGTTATTTCTATGAATGAGCATGTGTGTGTGTGTGTGTGTGTGTGTTTATACATAAATATATGTATGTGTGTATTCATATACATAAATAGGTGTGTGTTTGTGTTTGTGTGTATGTATGCGTGTGTTTGTGTGTGTGTGTGTGTGTGTGTGTGTGTGTGTGCGGGTGTGTGTGTTTATACATAAATATATGTATGTGTGTATTCATATACATACATATGTGTATTTGTGTTTGTTTGTATGTATGCGCGCGCGCGCGCGCGCGCGTGTGTGTGTGTGTGTGTGTGTGTGTGTGTGTGTGTCTGAGTGTGTGTGTGTGTGTGACGTTTCAAAAATGTGCGAATACGTAGCTTCGGCAATCTAAAAAAAAACGTGTTTCGTTTGCACATGAAGCGATTGTCGATGCTATCAGAGATTCCCTTGACGACATACCAAGAACCTATCCTTCAGTACCAAAAAAAAAAGGCGTTGGAAAAGATACTCGTCCACGCAAGACCTACGTAAATCCGACAAATCATGTGAGAATAGAAGCCGAGGAGTTTTAATGAACCGAATAGCGCTTTTGAAGAGTTCGAACCCTTCTCTTTGATCAGCTGACGTGGTTATGAATGTGTGAAAATTTAACTACAATTCGTGCCACGCTATTGACTTAAATGCAAGAGGAAATGAAATAAAACATTAAGTGTTTGTTTATTATAGTCACTAATATTTGAAAATCAATAAATAAGCATGTGTGTGTGTGTGTTAAGGGAGCGGGCATCTATATGTATGTGTGTGTGTGTGAGTGAATAAATGAGTGAGCGAGTGGGTGTATGTGTGTTTTTTGTCTGTATATGTGTGTGTTTTCTGTATACGTGAATATCTGTATGTATAGTCGTATACCAGCTGGAAAGTCTTCGGAGTGAATTATATCATGATATACGTTCTTACTCTTGTGACAAATGATGATACCTTAACAACTTCTGCAATCGATATATTGAAAGAACAAGAACTTTGATAACAAACTCGTCATTCATTCTTTCTTCATATATATGTATATATATAGATAGATAGATATGTATGTATGCATACGCACACGCACACGCACACGCGCACACGCACACATATATATATATATATATATATATATATATATATATATACACATACATTGTGTATCTCTCTATATCTCTCTTTATATGTGTGTGTGTGTGGAGAGAGAGAGAGAGAGAGAGAGAGAGAGAGAGAATCATACAAGTAGAAACAGAGATAAATATGCAATAGAAGATGCGGCCCTCGCTATTTATTACAAGCAAAAAAATAAATAAATAAAAAAAAAGAGAGAGCGAAAAACAAATACTTCCATAACCCACATCCGCAAGTAAATCCTAAAATGATCAATTTCAGAACAGCACCTGATACCTTCAATTCCGGAATCTAATTTTATCCACACTGCACAAAGATAAACAAGCAGTGACGTCATAATACCTGCGAGCAATCCACGCCAGAGAGGGAGTTTATTGCTTGTATTCGTTTACTATGAATGTTTTCATCAATGTGGTAATTGCCAACGCTTCTTTTCAAAGGATCGATATATATAGATACATATATATATATATATATATATATATGTGTGTGTGTGTGTGTGTGTGTGTGTGTGTGTGTGTGTGTGTGTGTGTGTGTGTGTGTGTGTGTGTGTAACGAATAAATAACCATGAGAGCGATATTCACTCGGTTTCCGTAATGTCTTTCCTCAAGCGTAGTTGAAACTGGTGAAAATAGAAGCATGCGAAATGGCCTGGAGGATACTTCAATAAAGTCATGCCAATAGAAAACGGGATTCAATGATGGTAAATGTAGAATTCTATACATCTATGTAAAAATAGAGATGTTTCCGCTTATCAAAGAGCTCTGGCGAGTTTATCAAACTGAATCGAGGTAGTCTTGAAGCGATGTTTTGCGTAAGGGAAATTGAAATCTGGAGTTCATTCTTGTTCTAGATGATATGAACGTATTTCTTTCAGGCACCATTACTCATACCTTTTGTAATTATAGTGTTTGCCATTGTGTGTTAAACTATTAGTCACTCTTGAAATTTAATAGACACGTGGCCTCCTTCAGCGGTGATGCAATTTAGTTGACAATTATATCGAAAAAATAATGACTCGCAGTCTGAAAGAACTTTTCTAAATACCATTACCAAATTTAATGTTTTTCTTCTGACCTGTTCTTATCATTTATTTTTCTGTTTCCTTCTCCACACTTATTTATTTGCGAACTATCTTGTCTTGATTTTTTTTTTTTTTTTCTATCGTACATTTTCTTTCGTTTTCCTTCATATACCTTTTGTTTCTTTTCATTTTCACTCCATTATTTGCAATAATTATTTTACATCCTGAATCTTTTGACACCAACTGTAACAACACGACCAACATTGCAACTTTGTTATAACAGAACATATTTTGATTTATTCAAATTTACGTTTTCTCAAAGGATGACATTTCCCTCTCTTAGAAAACGGAATCAATCTGGTGTTTTGAACTTACTCTCTATTTACGCTCCTTTATCTTCGTATGTGGGCGTTTTCCTGTTCACTTCCATTCTTTTCTGTCCGTTGCTTCTACATCCCTTCATCTGTCGTTATTAATTTTCTTTGCCTTGTCCTTGTTCCAATTTGCAGACCCAGGGTGACACTACCGGATCTCGCATTGGGTTTTTAAAGTTACACCATCACCTCTCTCTCTCTCTCTCTCTCTCTCTCTCTCTCTCTCTCTCTCTCTCTCTCTCTCTCTCTCTCTCTCTCTCTCTCTCTCTCTCTCTCTCTCTCTCTCTCTCTCTCCTTCCTCCTTCGTTGTACGGATTTATATCGTCGATTCTCTGATCTTCCTCTGTTTAGTTTGAATTGATTTTTTTTTTTTTAATCTTGCATTTTTTTGTCTTCAGTTTAGGCCTATGATTCGTTGTTGTTGTTTTTGCTGCTCCCGCTTTTTGGTATCTTATCTATCTGTCTATCTATCTATTCATCTATCTGTCTATTCATCTATCTATCAGTCTGTCTATTTTACGCTTGATTTCGCAAGATTCGAAGAAGTGACATGCCGATAGCTTTATGACAAATATAAATCATATTCCAACAACGACATGACTGTTAATGGGCATATAATGACGAGAATATATCAATTATAGCAAATTAAGGAACACAATTATGCCATCAAGTTAACGGCAAGGAAGGAAGAAAGGTATGATTGTCAAAGAGTTTGTAAGAAACAAAAGAAAAGCAAATAAAAGAAAAAGAAAAAAGGGAAAGGAGAAGTTAAGAATTAAATAAATAAATAAATGCTACTTCCATACTTAATTTAATATATATATATATATTGTTAGAGGAAGGGTATTGTGGAAGTTTATCCCAAAGCTTAATTTCAAGAAAAGAAGAAATTAATTAAAATGATGGATCAAGAAGTTAGGGAAGGGAGGAACTAATAAAAAAGGGACAATAAAAGAAGGAAGAACGGGTAAATGAGAAATTATAGCAATAAGAAAAGGAAAACAGGAAGACAAGGAAGGTAATTACTTATGTAGGAGATTCAGGTTCAGGTATTACAGTGTCATTTGGTTTAAGAAGACCGTTTAAAAGTAATAGAATAGAATTATTGTCATAAAACCTGAATCTTTGACAAAGAAATGTTACAAAGCCTACATAATAAATTAAAATATATTCTTCTCATTACTTAAAAGGAAAGTACTAAAGGTTATGTAGGCCTATATATGTAAGACACGTGTCATCTAGGTTAATACTTGCAAATGTCTCTTTTAAATGTATATTTGATTTGATAATGAGGAATCTGATCTTGGGAATTTGAAGTCAAACTTAATTTCCTAAGTGAATATGCTTTTAACTTCTTTGAAAACTCAAAAGGTGATTTTTTTTAAAAGTCTGATGATCATTACAAGAAAGAGCTAGAACGAGCATGATAAATTTGGGAAGAAATAGAGATTGAGAGAGAAAAGAAAAGGAAATAAGGAAGAAATTAGATAAGACATAAAAAGGGAAAAGCTAAAATACCAAAGAAAGATATTAAATAAAGAAAATTCAGTGTAAAGATGCCGAATGTATATGCAAATTTAGTTACCATGTGAATGAAGAATTATCACTGGAGTCCGAAACAAAAAACAAAAAAAAAAAAACTCGTCGAAATCGCCCAGGACTTTTTTTTTTTTTTTTTTTTTTTTTACTGGTGATTTTGTTCTGAAAGAAAACCACAAAGTAATGATAATAATGGTATAAGAAAATGATAATTAGAATGAAATAATAATATCAATAACAGTAATAATGATAATATTAATAGTCATAATAATAATATTAATAATAATAATCATAACGATAGTAACAATAGTAATAATAATAATGATAATAATGATAATATTAATAGACATAATAATAACAAAAATAAGATAATGATAAAGATAATAACAGTGATAACAACAACCACCATTACTATTAATGTTATCATTGTTATCAACACCATTCTTATTGATATTGTTATCATTATAACAATCAATACTACCATTAGTATTATAAGAAGCCAAGACATGATCATTGAATCCTCATACCCCCCCCCCTTCTACCCCCACCCGCTCACAAAAAAAAATGTCTACATATATATATATATTTCTTTCTTCCAACAACAATGAACAGGCTCAAAAGATAATTAACAAGTGTTGGAATAACCTCGGAGCCCAAGGCCCTTTAATTTCAGACGTTTCTCGGCGAAGGAATCGACTCCTTTGCTCTCAGCCGACTGCCAATTTGAATGCTAATTTTGAGAGTGATTCAAATTTCCTGGGCTTGTTGATGAGAATTCTTTTTTTTTTTTCTAAGGGTGGGGAGGTGTTCTACGTCTCTCCTGGTTTTTTACAGTTTTAAAATTGTCTGATCCATTTTTTTTTTTTATATAACGTTCACTAACTTTAACGATGATCTGAGTTTCCCATACGTCATTTCGTGTGTATGTGTATATGTATATTTTTAGATAAATATAGCTGTGTAAAGCAACAGTAATGTAATCCTCCGTTAGGCTAATACCAGGGACACTTCCAGAGTCAGTGTCCCTGGGAGACCTGGTCTTCATCTACCTTGTATTAAATTTTGATATGATGCGAGTGTTACCAGGTCACCCCCAGGTCGTACATGCATTATGTTATATGTGTTATGGTATCGGCCAAAAGACAAATGCGCGGGGAAAATGGTTTTCTAATTTGATTATTGTTCATGTATTCACTCAATTATTTACGTGTATATCAGCTATTCTTCAGTATCTTATCAGTATTTCATATCCATTAGTGTTTTATATTCCTTTTAGTATCACCAATGAGCCTGGGAAAATTACCAACACGTCAGTACGATGTTTACCTATTTGCGTTGGCTGAGATCCTAATCAACATACAAATCAGTCGCCAGTCCCTACGGTTTAAATACATGCATTGGTGATCTCCACGCGGTTTCCGTAGTAGTATTGAACACTGAACCGTATGTCGAATAGTGAACATCGACTTCTGAGTTGGAAGGGAACGAGACGAAATCGGATGCTACTCCCAAAGTACACGGGTATCTGCACTCTCTAGCCAGGCCACTGGTTATTATTTCGTCAGTATGGAAACCTGTGAGTAGTTGCATAGTCACGGTTCATGACGTCACCTATGACGACTTGGGAAATCCCCCTAGTCGTGACGTCACTAGCACCAACACTTATGATGTTGCTTTTCTGGATTGAATTAATAGTGTCTTCTCACACAATTTGCTGGGCATGGACGGGTTAGAATATTCCTATTAGCATGTATGTAGCTCATTTCACGTTTTGGTCATGTTTTCATTTATTTGTCTATATTTTTTAGCTATGTATACCTATGTAGCTGTGTATGTAGGTACTGTGTATATATATGTATGTATTATTTATCTGTTTGTCTGTCCATGTATCTATTAACTTGTTTATGAAGATGTTAATTTATATATGTATGTATGTATCTAACAATCTACCAACATATATATCTATATCTCTCTCTATATATATATGTGTGTTTGTGTGTGTGTGTGTGTGTGTGTGTGTGTGTGTGTGTGTGTGTGTGTGTGTGTGTGCGCGTACATACATTCCGTCCATTTATTATTTAAGGTTAAAGACAACTCGCAGACGATTCCCTAAAAAGTATGTTTAACACTTAATCGTCATAAACCTACATCTAAACCCAAACGCTCAACCCCACTATGAAAACATAAAATCACGTCACATTATCATAATTCCCTAACAATGAAGGAGAGCCGCTGTTTTCCTCCTCTCTCTCCCGAACGCCATTAGTACGAGTGTTATATTTTTGCCTTATCTCCTTTTCTACCTGTTCACAGCAAGTCAACACCGTTCGAGTATTATCGGAATGGGGGGGGAGGAAGCTTTCAAAGACAGGGAGTGTTGTGAGAGGAGGAAGCATAACAATTGTGCTAATGGGAACGCCATCGCCTAATGTTGTTGTGCGGTGAGATGGTCAGCGTCTTTCTGTTTGACGGTCTATGTAGATTTTTTTTTTACTGTATTTAGGCCTTTAGGTCATTTAAAATGTAAACGTACGTACACACACATCCACATGCATCATAATATATATATATATATATATATATATATATATATATATATATATATATATATATATATATATATATATATTATATATATATATATATATATATATATATATATATATATATATATATATATATATATATATATATATATATATATATATATATATTATATATATATATATATATATTATATATATATATATATATATATTATATATATATATATATATATATATATATATATATATATATATATATATATATATATATATATATATTATATATATATATATATATATATATATATATATATATATATATATATATATATATATATATATATATATATATATATATATATATATATATATATATATATATATATATATATATTATATATATATATGCATATCTGTGTGTGTGTATGTATGCATGTGTGTATATATACAGATAGATATCACGAGCACTTAAAGAAAGATTGCTGAAACGGTTCTCTGTCGCAATATATAAACCTGGCTTTGAATCCGCCCTGCTCTTTCTCCGAGGCAAATCATGTTTCTTTGATGTTCTTTGATTCAATCACTTTTCCTTGTCCCATGGCTGGCTCCCATTTGTCTTCGATTTCATACTCTCCCTTTACAAACGTTTTAGCCACTGGCGCTTAGATTCACGTTTTCCTGGCATTAAACATACCGAAAACACTGACGCACAAACACATGTATACAGGACGCATGCACGAGTACGCACACACAAACTAACACACGCATATATTTATTTTCCTTTTATCTTTGGCTTTATTACCCCCCCCCCCACACACACACACACACATATATATATATATATTATATATATATATGCATATCTGTGTGTGTGTATGTATGCATGTGTGTATATATACAGATAGATATCACGAGCACTTAAAGAAAGATTGCTGAAACGGTTCTCTGTCGCAATATATAAACCTGGCTTTGAATCCGCCCTGCTCTTTCTCCGAGGCAAATCATGTTTCTTTGATGTTCTTTGATTCAATCAGCTTATCCTTGTTCCCATGGCTGGCTCCCATTTGTCTTCGATTTCATACTCTCCCTTTACAAACGTTTTAGCCACTGGCGCTTAGATTCACGTTTTCCTGGCATTAAACATACCGAAAACACTGACGCACAAACACATGTATACAGGACGCATGCACGAGTACGCACACACAAACTAACACACGCATATATTTATTTTCCTTTTATCTTTGGCTTTATTACCCCCCCCCCCACACACACACACACACACACACACACACACACACACACACACACATATATATATATATATATATTATATATATATATGCATATCTGTGTGTGTGTATGTATGCATGTGTGTATATATACAGATAGATATCACGAGCACTTAAAGAAAGATTGCTGAAACGGTTTCTCTGTCGCAATATATAAACCTGGCTTTGAATCCGCCCTGCTCTTTCTCCGAGGCAAATCATGTTTCTTTGATGTTCTTTGATTCAATCAGCTTATCCTTGTTCCCATGGCTGGCTCCCATTTGTCTTCGATTTCATACTCTCCCTTTACAAACGTTTAGCCACTGGCGCTTAGATTCACGTTTTCCTGGCATTAAACATACCGAAAACACTGACGCACAAACACATGTATACAGGACGCATGCACGAGTACGCACACACAAACTAACACACGCATATATTTATTTTCCTTTTATCTTTGGCTTTATTACCCCCCCCCCCACACACACACACACACACATATATATATATATATATATATGCATATCTGTGTGTGTGTATGTATGCATGTGTGTATATATACAGATAGATATCACGAGCACTTAAAGAAAGATTGCTGAAACGGTTCTCTGTCGCAATATATAAACCTGGCTTTGAATCCGCCCTGCTCTTTCTCCGAGGCAAATCATGTTTCTTTGATGTTCTTTGATTCAATCAGCTTTTCCTTGTTCCCATGGCTGGCTCCCATTTGTCTTCGATTTCATACTCTCCCTTTACAAACGTTTAGCCACTGGCGCTTAGATTCACGTTTTCTGGTAGGTTAAACATACGCGAAAACACTGACGCACAAACACATGTATACAGGACGCATGCACGAGTACGCACACACAAACTAACACACGCATATATTTATTTTCCTTTTATCTTTGGCTTTTATTACCCCCCCCCCCCCACACACACACACAATTTTAATTACCGAAATGGATCTTTTCGCTTATATGTTTGATAAGGAACTCCTGGCGTGTTCGAAACATAACAACTCAATTTCATTTCATATTGTGGATGTTTCCTTGTGTACATGTTACCGTGTTTGTTTGTGTTCATATTTACATACATCCATATATATAGACACGCACTTGTTTATTCCTTTTTCCTTAATCTATTGCATCTAAAACAAACACCGATCATACATTTTAAACTTGCAAATTCACCATTCGACTCTTTCTCACCAACGACGTCCTCACCATCACACACCCGTCCCTACGGCTCATAAACAAGGCCTCTTTTCACTCATACGAACTGCCAATAGAACCTCGTATTTCGTAGCGTCTGACACCCCTTGTTGCCTGGGTACCTGACAAGTGCTTTAGACATCGCGAGGAGGTGTAGGGGCGGCCGGGTGGAACGTGGAAAATGGATGGGTCGTTTGAGGGAAGAACAGAGGTAACCATTTTTTTTTTTTTTTTTGGGGGGGGGGGGTTAGTTTCATAGTGTTTGTTATCCTTTTCTTCATGAGTTCGTGCTGTTTTTTTCCTCTCACTCTCTTTTTCTTTCTTTCTTTATCTCTGTCTTTGTCTCTCTGTTTCTCTCTCTGTCTCTGCCTGTCCGTTTTTCTCTCTCTCTCACTGTCTCTCTCTCTCTCTCCCTCCCCCTCCCCCTCCCCCTCCCCCTCCCTACCTCTCTTCCTCTGTGTGTGTGTGTGTGCATATATATTTATATATATATATATATATATGTCAGCCTTTTGTATCTGTCTATTTCTATCTATCTATCCATCTATCTATTTACCAATCGTCCCCTCCCTGTTTTGTTTATATGTGAAAATCAGACATTCCTAGACTTATGAATATGTAACGAAAACAAATATTCCAACTTTTTCAGGCAGTTTCCCATGCAAAAAATCAAACAAAAAGATAAAAAAAAAGATTAAAAAAAAAATTTCCGTCGACACATGCAGTAATTACTCCCCTATTACGTATGGTAATTACCAATCAAGTCGCTTTTCAAAAACGTCATTTTCCTCCTAAACTCTCACATATTTGGCTCCGTCATAACTTGACACCGGGACATGTATGCCTTAATGAAATTCCTGTGACGTGTGCATGAATGAGGCATAGACTAAAAGCCCAGTGTTATGCAGCATGGGAGGCGGCCTGTCGACTGAAACGAAGGGAAAATCATGAAACACGTGACTTATGAAGTGCGTCGTTGGGGAAGGGGGAAGGGGGAACGGGGGATGGGGGGGAGAGGGGGAGGTGGGTGATAAGCTGGGTTGAAAAAAAGGTAAAGAAAATGGATCATAGAAAAGAGAAAAGAAATACAAAAAAAATAAGAAAAAAATTAAAGAAAATAGATGATTGTGATACGTAAAGAAAATGGGTTTATAGGAAAAAAACATTGACACAAAGAAAGTATGTTGCAAAGTATGTTTCTGTTGCACAGGCTGCAAGGATGAGGTGATAGGAGGAGGATTTTGGTAATGATGGTAGTTGTAAAAAATATGGTAATGTTTATTATCAACATTAAAAGTAAAGAAAATAGTTGATAGAAGGAGAAAATAAAGGAAATAGTTTATAAGAAAAAAATAAAGAAAATAGTCGACAGGAAAACAAATAAAGAAAATAGTCGATAGGAAAAAATACAGAAAACAGTAGACGAGACAAAAATAAAGAAAATAGTCGATTGGAAAGAAATAAAGAAAATATTCGTTAGGAAAAAAAAAATAAAGAAAATAGTCGATAGGAAAAAATACAGAAAACAGTAGACAAGACAAAAATAAAGAAAATCGTCGATTGGAAAGAAATAAAGAAAATAGTCGATAGGAAAAAAAATAAAGAAAATAGTCGATAGGAAAAAAAATAAAGAAAATAGTCGATAGGAAAAACATTAAGAAATTAGTCGATAGGAAAAATAAAGAACATCGCTCACAGAAAAAAAATACAAAAAATACTTGATAGTCATACAAACGTTGGAAATTTCGTAATGCTGATTATAGATTAGGCTGAAGAAGGAAAATATCTCGTGATTGTTGTTGCGTCAGTTAATTACGTCAGTAACTGCCTTTTCTTCAATCACAATAATTTTACCTAACAAACCCCATCAACAATTACTCATATTAGACTTGACATAAACGAAATGCACATGAAATACAAAGCAAATGATTCACCATTCAATGGCATATTACATCAATCACAAGCTAATCGTACGGCTGTTGTGGGGTAGTGATAATTAAGGCAGCGTCATCTGTCAACACCGGGGCTCGCGTGTTGAGTGAGGCTTCCTGAACAGTGAGGAAGTGAAGGTATGTTGCAAAGTATTTTTCTGTTGCACAGGCTGCAAGGATGGGGTGATAGGAGGAGGATGGGGTGATAGGAGGAGGATTTCGGTAATGATGGTAGTTGTAATAATGATGGTAATGTTTAGGCTGATGATGAAAACAGTGAGGACAGTAATAATTAATGATAATGGTAATAACAACAATTATAATAATGATAGTGATAATTAGGATAATGATAAGAATAAAATTATAATGATACAATGATAATGATGATAATAATAAAAAATAGTTATAAAAATAATAATAATGATTGTGAAAAAAACGAACACAATTAGTCCAATAGACTGTCAAGTGAATAAACTTATGAAATATCTAAAGGAAAAGTTGAATAAGAAATTACCTACCATAGTTACACTGAAAGATTCGACGATAAAGTGAAGAAAACAAGAGGGAAAGAAAAGGCATGGAAAGGACAACTGAAAGAAAAAGCAGACATAGAAAAGGGTATGAATAAGAATCCATATTTTCACAGCACATTGAGATTTATTAAATACACATCTTGTGCTGGGCACACAAAAAGACCACAATGCCTTGGGAAAAGAAAAATCAAAGATCCTAATTTTGTAGAGAACGAGAAACTGCAATGAAAAACTGTACTCATTGGTAATAAAATCAATTTGCAGAAACGAACCGATGCGACGAAAAAGTATAGCGGAAAATGGCGTGTGGAGACGTTAGCTGTTGGAGGTGCGAGGGACTCCAGTGCGGTTCACATATGGGCGATCTAGTGACGAAACTGCGACGATTCATTCTGGTACTTGTTGGACGTTGGCGCATTTTGATCTGTATATATATTTTGGCACGACGCTTGCACAAGTATTTCCTGAATGCTAGAAGGAAGTTGCATATCTATAGCGATGTCTGCTCGATTGCTGCTGACGACGGTTAATCCTGATATTTGAATTTAACCTTTTTTTTGAGACAAATCTTGCCCGAATTGTGCCCGGCAACGAAAAAGGGCACTGAAGAATACTGCTAAGTTCTGCTAAATTCTTGGACGAATGCTCCGAAGTTGTTCCCCTTCGACAGGTACATAAACACATCTATGCAGGATTCAGTGCTGCCAGATGCAATGACTCACATTTCCCCAAATCCGAGTGCCAAAATTCCCCATTTTGGACAAACTTTCCCCATTTCAAAAAGTTTGGTTTTAATTGAGTTTTATTTGAGTTATAGCTAAAAAAAAAATACCAATTTCTTTCTACTTGTAGTATGGACAATAGGATACTGGCATAGTTAACTGAAGATCCAATTATATTTATGCTGAACACACTTTTAATATGAAAACTTAAATACAATAATGAAAAACATAGGTAGTACACTTCTCTCAAAACTTATTATAACTTTAAACTTAAATGTAGCATTGCTTAGTTAACCTTAATCCTGTATCATATACATGATTCACTCTGAATCATACATATCAGAGCTTTCAGAGGTCATGCGTTGGAGAAGGGTGATACTTACAGGGAAACTAAAACAAAAATCCTCTTTCAAGTATCGCCTAGTATGGAGCAATCCAACCAATGTTTTTAGTTAACTGAAAGATCCAATATCCAATATCCACAGTAAGGGAGCTGTCTCGCGGGCGGCGGACGCGAACTGGACGCGTCCACTCACTTCCACTCCGTTATCACTTGTCTGTTTCCTACTAGTGGCTATCTCTTCATCTTAAAATTAATATATTTCCATAGATACATCCGTTAAAGTTATTATGTATCATATTATTTATATTGATGTGTTGAAGAATTACCAAACTAAGAGAAAATTAAAAATCCCCATTTTTTCTAGTAAATCCGAAGTCGCATATGAAAATTCCCCAAAAATAGGCATGAATTCCCCATTTCCCCATCAACATCATGATTTCCCCAACACTAGGGAAAATTCCCCAAATCTGGCAGCACTGGCAGGATTCCTCTACCCAAGGGGCACAACACAGACAGACCGTGTGTATTTTCGGGACAAAGCAGCCTAGTTGGATCTTTCTACAGAAATGTGTGGAGCAGGCGAGACTTGATACCCTCTTTCTCAAGATCTACAAGCGGAAATAGCAGGAAAAGAGGAAAAAAGTTGGGTGATACCTGAAGCCATACCGAGCAGCACACGTTCTGCTACAGTCCAACTTTTGAACAGACAAAATATTCGGCTGACAGCTATTCGAGCTGCTGTCGGCCAGCTGTTATCACGACCGAATTTGAATTTCGTGCGCTGCCCGACCTAAAAAGAGAGCTGCACAAATTTTGCACTCATAACAGGACTGTCACTAAGATTGCTGTACGATTTCTAAAGCGATCTTTGCGAAAGTCATCATCGACCTCACTGAGACATGAGCGAAAAACAAGCACAGATCACCGACTCACCAGCCAACATTCTTTTTACACGGATTTTCCAACGATTACTTGGCGATGTGCAGCGACTTTGACCTCGAATAAATCACAATGGCAGTCAGAGCTGATACATTGCCGTCATTTAGATTAAGGTAAAAAAAAAAAAAAAAAAAAAAAAAATTGCTCATAAGAAATACTTTCCAGGCCAGTGAACCTTTAACGTCTTAAAGTGGAAAATAAGAAATCCGTTCATTTTTTGTACCTCGGAATATAATGAAAGATGAAGGAGAAATAAAAGATACGCGTATTTTTGTTTTAGATTTATAATTGTAATAAAAAGGCGGGTCAAGTTTCTGCCACGGATTCGAACCAGTGCTTCGAGGCATTCGGTACGGCCTATTCGTACAGGATTCTGACGGAGATATCTTGCTTATAAATTGTTTC
This sequence comes from Penaeus chinensis, assembly GCF_019202785.1. Lineage (NCBI taxonomy): Eukaryota > Metazoa > Arthropoda > Malacostraca > Decapoda > Penaeidae > Penaeus > Penaeus chinensis. The sequence goes on from NC_061854.1 coordinate 5,138,233, forward strand.
TAGGTTATTTTGATATAAGTAGGCAATTAGGGAATGAAAGTAGACTGCCATTATATTTTCCCTTCTAAAATTGCTCTTTTATGCTCCCAAGCGAGTCGAAAATGAAATTGAATTAGTTGAGTTACTTAAGCGTGACGTCAGTATTTACTGCTCACGTTACATTTTATTTCGGTTTTCCTTTGTAGTTGACGAATTTCGGTAATCTGGCTGCCCCTATTTAAACCTCGAATTTACCAAAATACGTATTTATTAGCTATAGATTCCTTAAGTATGTTGCATTGTATATTAATTACTATATACACACCATATATTAGAAATATTTGTTACATGCAGAGCCATCTACCAGCAAATCTGAAAGAGCTGTTATTGTTGTTGTCTCGGTACTCAGTGCCCGTTCGGATGTGAAATTTTGTTTACAGTGCTACTTGTGTCTCCAAGTGAAAGCGAACATTTAGTAATATTGTTAAGACCTCAGGCTAAACACGGAAACTCAATGAAGTAATAGAGTTCGTCCGGAAGTTCGTCAACTACTTCACTACAAGGTAAACCCGATTTGCATATTTTGCTGTGTACAATAATGGGTGAAGCCACGAGTCCGTGAGGGAGTCGGGAAGCTGAACTCCAGGGTTAGGAAGTTTGTTTGTTTGTCTTTTCTGCTTATACGGCGACCTTTGTGGGACGATGTGTTCATTCGTTCGTTCGTTTGCGGATTGAATCTTCCGATACCGAAACTTGGTTCGGATTTTTATTTATTATGTATTTTCTATGTCATCTAAATTGTGTTTTTTGGCTCGGATTTTCGGGTAATCTTTAACGGTATGGACGCACTTTGAAGGTTATATTCTTGTAAGGGACAAAAAGGTATAGCCGTCGTTAAAGGAAATAATCTGCAGAGACGAACGGTAATGACTCAAATACAGGAAATAAAAAATATATATATATCATTGAAAGCGCCATTCACAGCCCAAGTCCACTCTGTCCTCCCGAGTTGCAGCTCTTTCTTGCATACCGAGGTTGAAGACATTGGGGGTGCTGAGGGCAGAGCTCCCCATCAGCCCTCCCCTACGGCAGTCACACCCAGCCACGGCATTAGATTGTGAATAGATTTTGTGACGTGGAGTTGGGGACTTAGCCCTGGCAACTGCGTCCGTACTGTAAAGATTTACTCTTTCTATCTCTCTCTCTCTCTCTTTCTTTCCCCCTCTCCCTCACCCTCCCTCTCTCTCTCTCACCCTCCCTCTCTCTCTCTCACCCTCCCTCTCTCTCTCTCACCCTCCCTCTCTCTCTCTCTCTCACCCTCCCTCTCTCTCTCTCACCCTCCCTCTCTCTCTCACCCTCCCTCTCTCTCTCTCACCCTCCCTCTCTCTCTCTCACCCTCCCTCTCTCTCTCTCACCCTCCCTCTCTCTCTCTCACCCTCCCTCTCTCTCTCTCTCACCCTCCCTCTCTCTCTCTCTCTCACCCTCCCTCTCTCTCTCTCTCTCACCCTCTCCCTCACCCTCACCCTCCCTTTCTTTCTCTCACCCTCCCTCTCTTCCTCACCTCTCCCTCACTCTCTTCCTCCTCACCCCCTCCCTCACTCTCCCTCTCTTTCCTCTCTCCCTTTCTCCTCACTCTCCCCTCTCTCTCTCCCTCTCCCTCACTCTCACCCTCTCCTCCCTCCCTCTCCTC
>NC_061854.1:5144901-5147401 GCF_019202785.1 Penaeus chinensis
CTTTCTCTCACCCTCCCCCACTCTCTTTCTCTCACCCCCTCCCTCACTCCCCCTCTTTCTCTCTCCCTTTTCCCCCACTCTCCCCCACTCTCCCTCACTCTCCTCTCCCTCACTCTCAAACCCCCTCCCCCTCTCCCCCCTCCCTCTCCCCTCCTCCCTCTCCCCTCCCCCGTCTCTCTCTCGCCCTCTCTTCTCTCCCCGCCCCCCTCTCTCCCTCCCCTCTCTCTCGCCCTCTCCTCCTCGCCCCCACCCCTCGTCGCCCTCTCCTCTCTCGCCCTCTCCCCCTCTCTCGCCCTCGCCCTCTCCCCTCCCTCTTCGCGCCTCTCCCTCTCTCCGCCCTTCCTCTCTCGCCCCTCCCTCTCCCTCTCTCGCCCTCTCCCTCTTCGCCTTCTCCCTCCTTTTCCCCTTCCCTCTCTCGCCTCTCCCCTCCTCGCCCTCTCCCTCTCCTGCCCTCTCCCCTCTTCCCGCCCTCTCCCTCTCTCCCCCCTCTTCCCCCTCTCGCCCCTCCCTCTCTCGCCCTCTCCTCTCTCCCCCCCTCTCCCTCTCCTCGCCCTCTCCCCCCTCGCCCCTCCCTCTCCTCTCCCTCTCCCTCCTCCCCTCTCCCTCTTAAACCTCTCCCCTCTCTATCCTCTCCCTCTCTCGCCCTCTCCCTCTCTCCCCTCTCCCTCTCTCCCCTCTTTCCCCCTCTCGCCCTCCCCTCTCTCATCCCCTCCCTCTCTCGCCCTCTCCCTCTCTCGCCCTCTCCCTCTCTCGCCCTCTCCCTCTCCGCCCTCTCCCCCGCGCCCCCCTCCCTCCTCGCCCTCTCCCTCTCCCTCTCTTTTCCTCCCCCTCTCTCGCCCTCTCCCTCTCTTATCCCCCCTCCCTCCCGCCCCCTCCCTCTCTTAACCTCTCCCTCTCTCGCCCTCTCCCTCCTCGCCCTCTTCCCTCTCCGCCCCTCCCCTCTCGCCCTCTTTCCCTCTCCCTCTCTAACCTCTCCCTCTCTTCGCCCGCTCCCTCTCTTATCCCTCCCCCTCATCGCCCTCTCCCTCCTTTGCCCTCTCCCTCTCTCGCCCTCTTCCCTCTATCCTCTCCCCCCTTATCCTCTTCCTCTCTCGCCCCTCCCTCTCTCGCCCTTTCCCCTTCTCGCCCTCACCCTCTCTTTTCCCCCTTCCTCTCTCGCCCTCTCCTCCTCGCCCCACTCCCTCTCCGCCCTTTCCCCTTCTCGCCCTCTCCCTCTCTATCCTCTTTCCCCTCTCCCCGCTCCTCTCTCTCGCCTCTCCCCCCATCGCCCGTTTCCCCTTCTCGCCTGCTCCCTCTCTATCCTCTTCCCTCTCGCCCTCTCCCTCTCTCGCCCTCCTCCTCGCCTCTCTCTCTTATCCTCCCCTCCTCTATCCTCTCCTCTCTCGCCCTCTCCCGCTCATCAGCCCTTTCCCCTTCCGCCCTCTCCCTCTCTTATCCCTTCCTCTCTCGCCCTCTCCCTCGCTCGCCCTTTCCCTCTCTCGCCCTTTCCCCGTCCAGCCCCTCCCCACGCCTTATCCTCTCCCTCCTCTCCCCCCTCTCTCGCCCTCCCCTCTCCGCCCTCTCCCGTCTCCTCGCCCTCTCGCCTCTCTCGCCTTCTCCTCACATACCTCTCCCTCTCTCGCCCTCTCCCTCCTCGCCCCTCCCTCTCTCTCGCCCTCTCCCTCTCTCGCCCTCTCCCTCTCTCGCCCTTTCCCTCTCTCGCCCTCTCACTCTCTTATCCTCTTCTATCACTCTCTAATCCTCTCCCTCTCCCTCACCGTCTCCCTTCTCTCACCGTCTCCCTCTCTCAACGTCTCCCTCTCAACCCTTTCCCTCTCTCACCCTTCCCTCTCTCACCCTATCTCACCCTCTCCCTCTCTCACCCTCTCTCACCCTCTCTCTCTCTCACCCTCTCCCTCTCCTTCTCCCTCTCTCACCCTCTCTCATCCTCTATTACCCTCTCCCTCTCTCACCCTCTCCCACCCTCTCCCATTCTCACCCTCTCCCTCTCTCACTCTCTCACTCTCTCCCACCCTCTCCCTCTCTCATCCTCTATCACCCTCTCCCACCCTGTCCCATTCTCACCCTCTCCCACCCTCTCCCATTCTCACCCTCTCCCACCCTCTCCCTCTCTCACCCTCTCTCACCCTCTCCCTCTCTCACCCTCTCCCTCTCTCACCCTCTCCCACCCTCTCCCTCTCTCACCCTCTCCCTATCTCTTCCTCTCCCTCTTTCACCCTCTCCCTACCGTTCCCTCACCCTTTCTATACGTCTCCCTCCCCCTCCCTCTCCCTCTCTCTTCATTTCCCCCCTCCCTCTCCCTCTCTCTCTCTCTCCCTCTCTCCCCCTCTCTCTCCCTCCCTCTCTCTCTTTCCCTCCTCCTCCCTCTCTCTCTCTCCCTCACCCCCTCCCTCACCCCCTCCCTCCCTTCCTCCCTCCCTCCCTTCCTCCCTCCCTCCCTCCCCCCTATCTCTCTCTCTCTCTCCCTCACCCCCTCTCCCTCCCTTTCCCTTTCCCTCTC